>NW_018744795.1:0-19359 GCF_001683475.1 Chenopodium quinoa | reverse complement strand
TTCAAACAAAGCTTTTTGAATCAAATCAAAGTAAAATGCATTCATTAAAGCTAATTGTATCAAATGAAATTCAAATGCATTTTTCAAATCATATTGAATCAAATGAAAGTCAAATGCATTCAACAAAGCTAATTGAATCAAATGAAAGTCAAATGCATTCTACAAAGATAATTAAATCAAACAAAGGTATTTGAATCAAATGAAAGTCATATGCATTTTTCAAATCATATTGAATCAAATGAAACTCAAATGCATTCAACAAAGCTAATTGAATCAAATGAAAGTCAAATGCATTCTACAAAGATAATTAAATCAAAAGAAAGTAAAACACATTCAAACATAGCTAATTGATTCAAATAAAAGTCAAACACATTCAAACACATTCAAACAAAGGTTTTTGAATCATTTGAAACTCAATTGCATTCCAAAAACCTAATTTAATCAAATGAAAGTCAAATGCATTCTACAAAGCTAATTGAATCAATTTAAAGTGAAAAGCATTCAAACAAAGCTAATTGAATCAAACGAAACTCTAATGCATTCTACAAATCTAATTGAATCAAATGAAAGTCAAACACATTCAAACAAAGTTTTTTGAATCAAATGAAAGTCAAATGCATTCAACAAGCTAATTGAATCAAATGAAAGTCAAACACAATCAAACAAAGCTTTTTGAATCGTATGAAAGTAAAATGCATTTAACAAAGCTAAGTGAATCAAATGAAAGTCAAATGCATTCTACAAAGCTAATTGAATCTAATAAAAGTCAAAACACATTCAAACAAAGGTAATTGAATCAAATGAAAGTCAAACACATTCAAACAATGGTTTTTGAATCAAATGAAAGTCTAATGCATTCTATAAAGCTAATTGTATCAAATGAAAATCAAACACATTCAAACAAATCTATTTAAATCAAATGAAAGTCAAATGCATTCTACAAAGCATATTGAATCAAATGAAAAGTCAAGCACAATCACACAAAGCTAATTGAATCAAATGAATGTCTAATGCATTCTACAAAACGCCAATTGAATCAAATGAAAGTCAAACACATTCAAACAAAGCTTTTTGAATCAAATCAAAGTAAAATGCATTCATTAAAGCTAATTGTATCAAATGAAATTCAAATGCATTCTACAAAGCAAATTAAATCAAATGAAAGTAAAACACATTCAAACATAGCTAATTGATTCAAATAAAAGTCAAACAAATTCAAACAAAGCTTTTTAAATCATTTGAAAGTCAAATGCATTCCACAAAGCTAATTTAAATCAAATGAAAATCAAATGCATTTTACAAAGCTAATTGAATCAATTGAAAATGAAAAGCATTCAAACAAAGCTAATTGAATCAAATGAAACTCTAATGCATTCTACAAATCTAATTGAATCAAATGAAAGTCAAACACATTCAAACAAAGCTTTTTGAATCAAATGAAAGTCAAATGCATTCAACAAAGCTAATTGAATCAAATGAAAGTCAAACACAATCAAACAAAGCTTTTTGAATCGTATGAAAGTAAAATGCATTTAACAAAGCTAACTGAATCAAATGAAAGTCAAATGCATTCTACAAAGCTAATTGAATCTAATAAAAGTCAAACACATTCAAACAAGGTAATTGAATCAAATGAAAGTCAAACACATTCAAACAATGGTTTTTGAATCAAATGAAAGTCTAATGCATTCTATAAAGCTAATTGTATCAAATGAAAATCAAACACATTCAAACAAAGCTATTTAAATCAAATGAAAGTCAAATGCATTCTACAAAGCATATTGAATCAAATGAAAGTCAAACACATTCAAACAAAAGCTAATTGATTCAAATAAAAGCCAAACTCGTTCAAACAAATTTTTGATTCAAAATTAAAGTCATATGCATTCTACAAAGCTAATAAAGTCAAATGAAAGTCAAATGCATTCTAAAAAGCTAATTGAATCAAATGAAAGTCAAACACATTCAAACAAAGCTTTTTGAATCATATTATAAGTCAAATGTATTCAAAGAAGCTATTTGAATCAAATGAAAGTCAGATGCATTTTTCAAATCATATTGAATCAAATGAAAGTCAAATGCATTCAACAAAGCTAATTGAATCAAATGAAAGTCAAATGCATTCTACAAAGATAATTAAATCAAAAGAAAGTAAAACACATTCAAACATAGCTAATTGATTCAAATAAAAGTCAAACACATTCAAACACATTCAAACAAAGGTTTTTGAATCATATGAAAGTCAATTGCATTCCAAAAACCTAATTTAATCAAATGAAAGTCAAATGCATTCTACAAAGTTAATTGAATCAATTGAAAGTGAAAAGCATTCAAACAAAGCTAATTGAATCAAATGAAACTCTAATGCATTCTACAAATCTAATTGAATCAAATGAAAGTCAAACACATTCAAACAAAGCTTTTTGAATCAAATGAAAGTCAAATGCATTCAACAAAGCTAATTGAATCAAATGAAAGTCAAATGCATTCTACAAAGATAATTAAATCAAAAGAATGTAAAACACATTCAAACATAGCTAATTGATTCAAATAAAAGTCAAACACATTCAAACACATTCAAACAAAGGTTTTTGAATCATATGAAAGTCAATTGCATTCCAAAAACCTAATTTAATCAAATGAAAGTCAAATGCATTCTACAAAGCTAATTGAATCAATTGAAAGTGAAAAGCATTCAAACAAAGCTTTTTGAATCAAATGAAAGTCAAACACATTCAAACAAAGCTTTTTGAATCATATGAAAGTCAAATGCATTCAACAAAGCTAATTGAATGCTAATTGATTCAAATGAAAGTCAAACTCATTCAAACAAAGTTTTTGAATCAAAATTAAAGTCATATGCATACAACAAAGCTAATAAAGTCAAATGAAAGTCAAATGCATTTTAAAAGCTAATTGAATCAAATGAAAGTCAAACACATTCAAACAAAGCATTTTGAATCAAATGAAAGTGAAATGCTTTCAACAAAGCTAATTGAATCAAATGAAAGTCAAACTCATTCAAAACAAAGCTTTTTGAATCGTATGAAAGTAAAATGCATTTAACAAAGCTAAGTGAATCAAATGAAAGTCAAATGCATTCTACAAAGCTAATTGAATCTAATAAAAGTCAAACACATTCAAACAAAGGTAATTGAATCAAATGAAAGTCAAACACATTCAAACAATGGTTTTTGAATCAAATGAAAGTCTAATGCATTCAATAAAGCTAATTGTATCAAATGAAAATCAAACACATTCAAACAAAGCTATTTAAATCAAATGAAAGTCAAACACATTCAAACAAAGCTTTTTGAATCAAATCAAAGTAAAATGCATTCATTAAAGCTAATTGTATCAAATGAAATTCAAATGCCTTCTACAAAGCAAATTAAATCAAATGAAAGTAAAACACATTCAAACATAGCTAATTGATTCAAATAAAAGTCAAACAAATTCAAACAAAGCTTTTTAAATCATTTGAAACTCAAATGCATTCCACAAAGCTAATTTAATCAAATGAAAGTCAAATGCATTTTACAAAGCTAATTGAATCAATTGAAAGAGAAAAGCATTCAAACAAATCTAATTGAATCAAATGAAACTCTAATGCATTCTACAAATCTAATTGAATCAAATGAAAGTCAAACACATTCAAACAAAGCTTTTGGAATCAAATGAAAGTCAAATGCATTCAACAAAGCTAATTGAATCAAATGAAAGTCAAACACATTCAAACAAAGGTAATTGAATCAAATGAAAGTCAAACACATTCAAATAATGCTTTTTGAATCAAATGAAAGTCTAATGCATTCTACAAAGCTAATTGTATCAAACGAAAATCAAACACATTCAAATAATGCTTTTTGAATCAAATTAAAGTCAAATGCATTCAAAGAAGCTATTTAAATCAAATGAAAGTCAAATGCATTCTACAAAGCATATTGAATCAAATGAAAGTCAAACACATTCAAACAAAGCTTTTTTGAATCAAATGAAAGTCAAATGCATTCAACAAAGCTAATTGAATCAAATGAAAGTCAAATGCATTTTACAAAGCTAATTGAATCAATTGAAAATGAAAAGCATTCAAACAAAGCTAATTGAATCAAATGAAACTCTAATGCATTCTACAAATCTAATTGAATCAAATGAAAGTCAAACACATTCAAACAAAGCATTTTGAATCAAATGAAAGTGAAATGCTTTCAACAAAGCTAATTGAATCAAATGAAAGTCAAACTCATTCAAACAAAGCTTTTTAAATCGTATGAAAGTAAAATGCATTTAACAAAGCTAAGTGAATCAAATGAAAGTCAAATGCATTCTAAAAAGCTAATTGAATCTAATAAAAGTCAAACACATTCAAACAAAGGTAATTGAATCAAATGAAAGTCAAACACATTCAAACAATGGTTTTTGAATCAAATGAAAGTCTAATGCATTCTATAAAGCTAATTGTATCAAATGGAAATCAAACACATTCAAACAAAGCTATTTAAATCAAAAGAAAGTCAAATGCAGTCTACAAAGCATATTGAATCAAATGAAAGTCCAGCACAATCAAACAAAGCTAATTGAATCAAATGAATGTCTAATGCATTCTACAACGCTAATTGAATCAAATGAAAGTCAAACACATTCAAACAAAGCTTTTTGAATCAAATCATAGTCAAATGCATTCATTAAAGCTAATTATATCAAATGAAATTCAAATGCATTCTACAAAGCAAATTAAATCAAATGAAAGTAAAACACATTCAAACATAGCTAATTGAAACAAATAAAAGTCAAACATATTCAAACAAAGATTTTTAAAATCATATGAAAGTCAAATGCATTCCACAAAGCTAATTTAATCAAATGAAAGTCAAATGCATTTTACAAAGCTAATTCAATCAATTGAAAATGAAAAGCATTCAAACAAAGCTAATTGAATCAAATGAAACTCTAATGCATTCTACAAATCTAATTGAATCAAATGAAAGTCAAACACATTCAAACAAAGCTTTTTGAATCAATCGAAATTCAAATGCATTCAACAAAGCTAATTAAATCAAATGAAAGTCAAACACATTCAAACAAAGGTCATTGAATCAAATGAAAGTCAAACACATTCAAACAAAGGTAATTGAATCTAATGAAAGTCAAACACATTCAAACAAAGCTTTTTTGAATCAATTGAAAGTCAAATGCATTCAACAAAGCTAATTGAATCAAATGAAAGACAAACACAATCAAACAAACCTAATTGAATCAAATGAAAGTCTAATGCATTCTACAACGTCAATTGAATCAAATGAAAGTCAAACACATTCAAACAAAGCTAATTGATTCAAATGAAAGTCAAACTCATTCAAACAAAGTTTTTGAATCAAAATTAAAGTCATATGCATACAACAAAGCTAATAAAGTCAAATGAAAGTCAAATGCATTTTAAAAGCTAATTGAATCAAATGAAAGTCAAACACATTCAAACAAAGCATTTTGAATCAAATGAAAGTGAAATGCTTTCAACAAAGCTAATTGAATCAAATGAAAGTCAAACTCATTCAAACAAAGCTTTTTGAATCGTATGAAAGTAAAATGCAGTTAACAAAGCTAAGTGAATCAAATGAAAGTCAAATGCATTCTAAAAAGCTAATTGAATCTAATAAAAGTCAAACACATTCAAACAAAGGTAATTGAATCAAATGAAAGTCAAACACATTCAAACAATGGTTTTTGAATCAAATGAAAGTCTAATGCATTCTATAAAGCTAATTGTATCAAATGAAAATCAAACACATTCAAACAAAGCTATTTAAATCAAATGAAAGTCAAATGCATTCTACAAAGCATATTGAATCAAATGAAAGTCCAGCACAATCAAACAAAGCTAATTGAATCAAATGAATGTCTAATGCATTCTACAACGCCAATTGAATCAAATGAAAGTCAAACACATTCAAACAAAGCTTTTTGAATCAAATCAAAGTCAAATGCATTCATTAAAGCTAATTATATCAAATGAAATTCAAATGCATTCTACAAAGCAAATTAAATCAAATGAAAGTAAAACACATTCAAACATAGCTAATTGATACAAATAAAAGTCAAACATATTCAAACAAAGATTTTTAAATCATATGAAAGTCAAATGCATTCCACAAAGCTAATTTAATCAAATGAAAGTCAAATGCAATTAACAAAGCTAATTCAATCAATTGAAAATGAAAAGCATTCAAACAAAGCTAATTGAATCAAATGAAACTCTAATGCATTCTACAAATCTAATTGAATCAAATGAAAGTCAAACACATTCAAACAAAGCTTTTTGAATCAAATGAAAGTCAAATGCATTCAATAAAGCTAATTGAATCAAATGAAAGTCAAACACATTCAAACAAAGGTAATTGAATCAAATGAAAGTCAAACATATTCAAACAAAGGTAATTGAATCAAATGAAAGTCAAATGCATTCAACAAAGCTAATTGAATCAAATGAAAGTCAAAAACAATCAAACAAAGCTAATTGAATCAAATGAAAGTCTAATGCATTCTACAATGTCAATTGAATCAAATGAAATTCAAACACATTCAAACAAAGCTTTTTGAATCAAATGAAAGTCAAATGCATTCATCAAAGCTAATTAAATCAAATGAAAGTCAAATGCATTCTACAAAGATAATTAAATCAAATGAAAGTAAAACACATTCAAACATAGCTAATTGATTCAAATAAAAGTCAAACACATTCAAACAAAGGTTTTTGAATCATATGAAAGTCAATTGCATTCCAAAAACCTAATTTAATCAAATGAAAGTCAAATGCATTCTACAGAGCTAATTGAATCAATTGAAAGTGAAAAGCATTCAAACAAAGCTAAT
This sequence comes from Chenopodium quinoa, assembly GCF_001683475.1. NCBI lineage: Eukaryota > Viridiplantae > Streptophyta > Magnoliopsida > Caryophyllales > Amaranthaceae > Chenopodium > Chenopodium quinoa. The sequence continues at coordinate 12,489 of NW_018744795.1, read as the reverse complement.
TAAATCAAATGAAAGTCTAATGCATTCTACAAAGCTAATTGAATCAAATGAAAGTCAAACACATTCAAACAAAACTTTATGAATCTAATGAAAGTCAAATGCATTCAACAAAGCTATTTTAATCAAATGAAAGTCAAACACAATCACACAACGCTATTTGAATCAAATGAAAGTCTAATGCATTCTACAAAGCTAATTCAATCAAAAGAAAGTCAAACACATTCAAACAAAGCTTTTTAAATCAAATAAAAGTCAAATGCATTCAACAAAGCTAATTGAATCAAATGAGAGTCAAATGCATTTTATAAAGGTAATTAAATCAAATGAAAGTCAAACACATTAAAACAAAGCTAATTGATTCAAATGAAAGTCAAACACATTCAAACAAAGCTTTTTGAATCAAATTAAAGTCAAATGCATTCAAAGAAGCTATTTGAATCAAATGAAAGTCAAATGCATTCTACAAATCATATTGAATCAAATGAAAGCCAAATGCATTCTACAAAGCTAATTAAATCAAATGAAAGTCAAACACATTCAAACAAAGCTAATTGATTCAAATAAAAGCCAAACTCGTTCAAAACAAATTTTTGATTCAAAATTAAAGTCATATGCATTCTACAAAGCTAATAAAGGCAAATGAAAGTCAAATGCATTCTAAAAAGCTAATTGAATCAAATGAAAGTCAAACACATTCAAACAAAGCTTTTTGAATCATATTAAAAGTCAAATGCATTCAAAGAAGCTATTTGAATCAAATGAAAGTCAGATGCATTTTTCAAATCATATTGAATCAAATGAAAGTCAAATGCATTCTACAAAGCTAATTAAATCAAATGAAAGTCAAACACAATAAAACAAAGTTAATTGAATCAAATGAAAGTCAACCACATTCAAACAAAGCTTTTTTTAATCAAAAGAAAGTCAAATGCTTTCAACAAAGCTCATTGAATCAAATGAAAGTCAAATGCATTTCTATAAAGCTAATTAAATCAAATGAAAGTCAAACACATTCAAACAAAGCTAATTGATTCAAATGAAAGTCAAACTCATTCAAACAAAGTTTTTGAATCATATGAAAGTCAATTGCATTCCAAAAACCTAATTTAATCAAATGAAAGTCAAATGCATTCTACAAAGCTAATTGAATCAATTGAAAGTGAAAAGCATTCAAACAAAGCTAATTAAATCAAATGAAAGTCTAATGCATTCTACAAAGCTAATTGAATCAAATGAAAGTCAAACACATTCAAACAAAACTTTATGAATCTAATGAAAGTCAAATGCATTCAACAAAGCTATTTTAATCAAATGAAAGTCAAACACAATCACACAACGCTATTTGAATCAAATGAAAGTCTAATGCATTCTACAAAGCTAATTCAATCAAAAGAAAGTCAAACACATTCAAACAAAGCTTTTTAAATCAAATGAAAGTCAAATGCATTCTACAAATCATATTGAATCAAATGAAAGCCAAATGCATTCTACAAAGCTAATTAAATCAAATGAAAGTCAAACACATTCAAACAAAGCTAATTGATTCAAATAAAAGCCAAACTCGTTCAAACAAATTTTTGATTCAAAATTAAAGTCATATGCATTCTACAAAGCTAATAAAGGCAAATGAAAGTCAAATGCATTCTAAAAAGCTAATTGAATCAAATGAAAGTCAAACACATTCAAACAAAGCTTTTTGAATCATATTAAAAGTCAAATGCATTCAAAGAAGCTATTTGAATCAAATGAAAGTCAGATGCATTTTTCAAATCATATTGAATCAAATGAAAGTCAAATGCATTCTACAAAGCTAATTAAATCAAATGAAAGTCAAACACAATAAAACAAAGTTAATTGAATCAAATGAAAGTCAACCACATTCAAACAAAGCTTTTTTAATCAAAAGAAAGTCAAATGCTTTCAACAAAGCTCATTGAATCAAATGAAAGTCAAATGCATTCTATAAAGCTAATTAAATCAAATGAAAGTCAAACACATTCAAACAAAGCTAGTTGATTCAAATGAAAGTCAAACTCATTCAAACAAAGTTTTTGAATCATATGAAAGTCAATTGCATTCCAAAAACCTAATTTAATCAAATGAAAGTCAAATGCATTCTACAAAGCTAATTGAATCAATTGAAAGTGAAAAGCATTCAAACAAAGCTAATTAAATCAAATGAAAGTCTAATGCATTCTACAAAGCTAATTGAATCAAATGAAAGTCAAACACATTCAAACAAAACTTTATGAATCTAATGAAAGTCAAATGCATTCAACAAAGCTATTTTAATCAAATGAAAGTCAAACACAATCGCACAACGCTATTTGAATCAAATGAAAAGTCTAATGCATTCTACAAAGCTAATTCAATCAAAAGAAAGTCAAACACATTCAAACAAAGCTTTTTAAATCAAATAAAAGTTAAATGCATTCAACAAAGCTAATTGAATCAAATGAGAGTCAAATGCATTTTATAAAGGTAATTAAATCAAATGAAAGTCAAACACATTAAAACAAAGCTAATTGATTCAAATGAAAGTCAAACACATTCAAACAAAGCTTTTTGAATCAAATTAAAGTCAAATGCATTCAAAGAAGCTATTTGAATCAAATGAAAGTCAAATGCATTCTACAAATCATATAGAATCAAATGAAAGCCAAATGCATTCTACAAAGCTAATTAAATCAAATGAAAGTCAAACACATTCAAACAAAGCTAATTGATTCAAATAAAAGCCAAACTCGTTCAAACAAATTTTTGATTCAAAATTAAAGTCATATGCATTCTACAAAGCTAATAAAGGCAAATGAAAGTCAAATGCATTCTAAAAAGCTAATTGAATCAAATGAAAGTCAAACACATTCAAACAAAGCTTTTTGAATCATATTAAAAGTCAAATGCATTCAAAGAAGCTATTTGAATCAAATGAAAGTCGGATGCATTTTTCAAATCATATTGAATCAAATGAAAGTCAAATGCATTATACAAAGCTAATTAAATTAAATGAAAGTCAAACACAATAAAACAAAGCTAATTGAATCAAATGAAAGTCAACCATATTCAAACAAAGCTTTTTTAATCAAAAGAAAGTCAAATGCTTTCAACAAAGCTAATTAAATGAAATGAAAGTCAAACACATTCAAACAAAGCTAATTGATTCAAATGAAAGTCAAACTCATTCAAACAAAGTTTTTGAATCAAAATTAAAGTCATATGCATACAACAAAGCTAATAAAGTCAAATGAAAGTCAAATGCATTTTAAAAGCTAATTGAATCAAATGAAAGTCAAACACATTCAAACAAAGCATTTTGAATCAAATGAAAGTGAAATGCTTTCAACAAAGCTAATTGAATCAAATGAAAGTCAAACTAATTCAAACAAAGCTTTTTGAATCGTATGAAAGTAAAATGCATTTAACAAAGCTAAGTGAATCAAATGAAAGTCAAATGCATTCTAAAAAGCTAATTGAATCTAATAAAAGTCAAACACATTCAAACAAAGGTAATTGAATCAAATGAAAGTCAAACACATTCAAACAATGGTTTTTGAATCAAATGAAAGTCTAATGCATTCTATAAAGCTAATTGTATCAAATGAAAATCAAACACATTCAAACAAAGCTATTTAAATAAAATGAAAGTCAAATTAATTCTACAAAGCATATTGAATCAAATGAAAGTCCAGCACAATCAAACAAAGCTAATTGAATCAAATGAATGTCTAATGCATTCTACAACGCCAATTGAATCAAATGAAAGTCAAACACATTCAAACAAAGCTTTTTGAAATCAAATCAAAGTCAAATGCATTCATTAAAGCTAATTATATCAAATGAAATTCAAATGCATTCTACAAAGCAAATTAAATCAAATGAAAGTAAAACACATTCAAACATAGCTAATTGATACAAATAAAAGTCAAACATATTCAAACAAAGATTTTTAAATCATATGAAAGTCAAATGCATTCCACAAAGCTAATTTAATCAAATGAAAGTCAAATGCATTTTACAAAGCTAATTCAATCAATTGAAAATGAAAAGCATTCAAACAAAGCTAATTGAATCAAATGAAAATCTAATGCATTCTACAAATCTAATTGAATCAAATGAAAGTCAAACACATTCAAACAAAGCTTTTTGAATCAAATGAAAGTCAAATGCATTCAACAAAGCAAATTGAATCAAATGAAAATCAAACACATTCAAACAAAGGTAATTGAATCAAATGAAAGTCAAACACATTCAAACAAAGCTTTTTGAATCAATTGAAAGTCAAATGCATTCAACAAAGCTAATTGAATCAAATGAAAGTCAAACACAATCAAACAAAGCTAATTGAATCAAATGAAAGTCTAATGCATTCTACAACGCCAATTGAATCAAATGAAAGTCAAACACATTCAAACAAAGCTTTTTGAATCAAATGAAAGTCAATTGCATTCATCAAAGCTAATTAAATCAAATGAAAGTCCAATGCATTCTACAAAGATAATTAAATCAAATGAAAATAAAACACATTCAAACATAGCTAATTGATTCAAATAAAAGTCAAACACATTCAAACAAAGGTTTTTGAATCATATGAAAGTCAATTGCATTCCAAATACCTAATTTAATCAAATGAAAGTCAAATGCATTCTACAAAGCTAATTGAATCAATTGAATGTGAAAAGCATTCAAACAAAGCTAATTAAATCAAATGAAAGTCTAATGCATTCTACAAAGCTAATTGAATCAAATGAAAGTCAAACACATTCAAAACAAAAACTTTATGAATCTAATGAAATTCAAATGCATTCGAACAAAGGTAATTTAATCAAATGAAAGTCAAACACAAATCACACAACGCTATTTGAATCAAATGAAAGTCTAATGCATTCTACAAAGCTAATTCAATCAAAAGAAAGTCAAACACATTCAAACAAAGCTTTTTTAAATCAAATGAAAGTCAAATGCATTCAACAAAGCTAATTGAATCAAATGAGAGTCAAATGCATTTTATAAAGGTAATTAAATCAAATGAAAGTCAAACACATTAAAACAAAGCTAATTGATTCAAATGAAAGTCAAACACATTCAAACAAAAGCTTTTTGAATCAAATTAAAGTCAAATGCATTCAAAGAAGTTATTTGAATCAAATGAAAGTTGATTAGGGGATTTTGCTCCCACCAATCGGAATGCGCCACGTGGGCCAATCAGGTCCTGCCAAGTGCCCCCAGTTGGACCTCTCAGGGCTTGCCACGTGGCACACGCTTATTCGTCCACCCTGGACTTATTATGTCATGACACGTGGCAATACTCCATGCCTAATGGAGAAGCCAGGCACCTAGGCCCAACTTCCGAGGGAAGCTCAATCAGCCAAGGTTAACCTAAACCTAGATTGGCACGTTTCCCGAGGTTATAAATACCTCCCTTAATCCTCATTAAGGGAGATCACGCAGATTACACACATTAAACACTCTCACCTAGAGAGGCCCAATCACTTTAATTTCCGCATTAATTACTCCTTAATCAAGTACTAACTTGACCGTCGGAGGCGGATCTCCAATCATCCGGAGCATCCGTTTGTTTTGCAGGTACAGGCGTCCGGTTCCAGTCTCGGAATTGTAACTCTCCCGCAGGACATCAGAAAATCCCGAAACATTTTGGCGCCGTCTGCGGGGAGAGTACTTTCTGAGATGGCACCCACGTTTGTACCGGCTCCTGAAGAGAGACGTCCCCTGACGATCCTCTAGTTTAGTCGGACCACGATACTGAGAATGAATTTGAAGTTGAAGCTCACACAGCATCAGACGGGACCCTAAGGGCCCGACGTACCCGTCATACCGAAAGGAGGGAACGGGAAACATCTTCAAATTGGAAGCGAGCCAGCAGGCGTACCGCCTGTTCGGCAGCAGCCGACTAATGGGTCTGCTCCCATCACAAGGAACGAACTCATGACCTTCATGAGGGACTTCAAGGGAGAAATTCAAGAGTTGATCAACAAGAAGCCGCCTGCTCTGGACAAGGAGCAGTCGGCTAAGAAACCCTCCACTTCACGGAAGAGGAAGCCAGTTCAAGAGCGAGAGGCGACCTCTCATCCTAAATCTAGGAAGTGGGAGCCACCTGCCCTTGATTTCACAAAATACCGTTTTCCTACTCCAGGAAATAGGAAACCTGTTCATCATATTCAGGCGGACGGGTCGAGGAAAACATACACAGACGCTCGGCTACTGCTAGAGCAGAAGAAGAGTGACTGATTGTCAGAGTCGGCCTCTACTTCAAACTTCCAAGACAGTCTGCGAAATACCTCGATGAGGCATACTCAGTCGTATCATGAGAGTCAGTCAGGCGGCACCTCCCGTCAGTCCGGCTTTCATAGCGACCAGGCGGTGCCAAACTTACCGTTTGTACCGCAACAACAATATTTTTTACAGCCACCTCCGTTTGGTTGACATGCAGCAAAAAATGTCCAACCTATGGACTGGCAGCTACGGTTGCTTAAACTTGGTGAACAACCGTTGGCCTTCTCCAAGGAAATTACTGAAGCCGCTCAGCCGACCAAAGTGAAAAATGTATTAGTAGGCGCCTATGACGACACTACTAACCCAGAAGACCATCTGATGGCATTCACCAACCTGATGTACCTTCAAGGGTTGGATGATCCCACTTGGTGCAAGTGTTTTTCCAGCGACTCTCAAAGGAATCGCACAACAATGGTTTCGGCAACCTGCCGACTGGTTGTGTAAATAACTTCAAGACGCTTGCTTACTTATTCACCTCCAACTTCGCCATGAACATCCTGCGAAGAAGACGACCCTTGATTTAGGAACAATTCAGCAGGGCGAGAAGGAGGGGCTTCGTTCTTACATCAGGCGATTTAAACCTGATGAGAATACAGATTCAAGGGTTACCGGATGAAGTAGCCTATACTGACTTTTTCAGAGGTCTCAAAGACGGGTCGACCTTCAAATTTGATTTGGTCCGTAAGAGGGTGGCGACTCTTCAAGAGGCCTTGATTAAAGCGGAAGCCTATATACAGGCGACTGATCTTTGTAGTATGGTAAAACAGTCAGACGGGAAAAGGTCCGACAAAAGAGAAGGACGACAGAAGCAGTCGTCAAACAAAGACGAGAAGAGAAAAGAGGTCTGGGCAACTGATTCCTCTAAACAGCCGTCCCAGAAGAAGAAAAAAGAATTCAAACCATACTCCCCAAAATATGTGTTTAACAAGGATAGCCAATTTATCCTAAAGGAAATCAAGGGACGGATCTCAATTGAGAAGCCGGTCCCCATGAAGGGTTCTGGCAAACAATCGGAACCAAGAAAAATTCTGTGATTATCATGAAGATGTTGGTCATCACACCAATGAATGCATCACTCTCATGCGGTATCTGGACCGCCTGGCTGAGAACGGTGACCTTGACACTTTTGTCAAGAAATCTACGTGGAACACTTCCTCGAAAAAAGCAGTCGACCAAAAAGAATCAACAGGCCGACAGCTCCGATACAGATGATGCAGTCGTCTACACCATTGCAGGCGGCTTCTCAGGAGGCGGCCCCACTATTAGGGGCAACAAAGACAATATAAGACGATTAGATGTAAATTCCGTTCACCAAGAACGACCCTCCAAATATTCATTTCCTGATATTGTCATCACTGAAGAAGATCTAGGAGGGGTAAGAGGGCCGCATGACGACCCTATCGTTATTGAATGTAAAGTGGCCAACCAGAGAGTTGGTCAAATCCTCATAGATACAGGAAGCTTCTCAGATCTTCATCAGTAGCAAATGTCTGTCGAAACTTAAAATATCAGACTGATTGCATACATCCGGCATCCACCCTTTAGTAGGGTTTGGAGGAGGAGTCGTCCACCCAGTGGGACGAGTGGATTTACCCATCCGCCTGGGCGAAAAAGGGGAAGGACGACACATGGTAGTCCGGTTTCCTGGTAGTAGAAGAACTCTCGGCCTACAACATGATTCTGGGACGACCAACCCTGAATAATTCCAAGGCAGTTATAATCCCATCTCTTATGTTGCTCAAGTTTGAGAGGGATAATGGAACAGTCGGGTCCCTAAGGGGAGATTAGAGGATGGCCCGAGAGTGCTATCTCTCGGATGTCAAGCCCACTGTTAAGGCCACAATGTCGAGCGGTGGAAAAAATAGAACTTGACAATGTCAAGGAGAGTGCGCCTGTTCAAGAAGCAGGCGGCAAGAAGAGAAAGGCATCCCAGACAGGGGCCGCAAGAAAAGACAGAAAATAAAATCATTGGCAGAGGAGCGATCGGGTGAATTCCGCCCTCAGCCAGCTGGTGAGCATACGGACCTGATCTTAGATGACTCGCCTCCTGACAGAACAATCAAGGTTGGGACGACTGCTTTAAGGGACCTGGGTGATGACTTTCACAAACTATTGAAAGAATACAAGGACATCTTTGCATTCGAATCCATGAAATGCAAGGCATTAGTCCTGATCTGGCGGTACATAAACTGGCCGTGCCGTTTGGTCTTAAGAATGCCCCGGCCACTTTCCAGCGAATGATAAACACTGTGTTCTTTGATCAGATTGGGAGAAATGTCGAGGCATATATTGATGATATGATTGTCAAGTCTAAACTTCAGAAATATCATCTGTCGGACCTCCGAGAAACTTTCGCCACACTCAGTCGGCACCATGTCATGCTCAATCCCAGGAAATGTTTCTTTGGAGTTGAGTCTGGGAAATTTCTCGGATTCCTTATCAATCAGAGAGGAATAAAGGCGAACCCTGAGAAGGTGCAGGCGGTCATCGACATGCAGTCGTCTCGTACCATCCGAGAGGTTCAGAAGTTAACAGGTTATCTGGCGGCCTTGGGAAGATTTCTAAGCCGATCAGGCGACAAATGCCTATACTTTTTCCAGGCAATTAAGAAAAAGGCAAGGTTTGAATGGGGGCCGGATGCTGAGGCGACCTTCCAGAAATTGAAAGTTCACTTGCATTCCTTGCCGAGGCTGGTCAGCCCTTTGCCCAAAGAAGTACTCTACATGTACCTGGTCGTCTCTGATCATGCGTTAAGCGCTGTTCTTCTTGCTGAAAGAGACGGCTGTCAGCTCCCGGTCTACTTTGTCAGTCACGTACTGAAAAATGCCGAGTTAAGGTATCCCTTAGTGGAGAAATTTGGTCTTGCACTCTTCATGGCTGTTAAAAAATTGAAGCCCTACTTTTTGGCACATGCAGTCGTCGTGTATACAGACCAACCTATCAAGCGGCCACTGACCATCATGGAGTCGTCAGGCCGAATGATCAAATGGGCCATAGAAATACAGAGCCTCGAAGTTACCTTCGAGCCTAGAAAAGCAGTGAAGGGGCAAGCCTTTGCTGACTTTATTGTTGAGATGACTCGTCCTCCTGACTCTCAAGTTCTAGACCAAGTCTGGAAGGTATATGTGGATGGAAGCTCTACTTCAAATGGTTGTGGAGCAGGCGTCATATGTCAGTCGCCAGAGGGCGACAGGTACGAGTATGCTCTACGCTTCAGTTTTCAGGCCTCAAACAATGAGGCAGAATATGAAGCTTTATTAGCCGGAATCCGCATGTGCAAGGCGGCAGGGGCAAGAAAAATAGACGCCTGTTCCGATTCACAATTGATAGTGAGTCTGTACAATGGCAAATACGAAGCAACCCATCCGACCATGATCAAGTATTTACAGGCGGTCCGACAAGCAGTCGACTCCCTTGAGGATTTCCATCTGACCCAAGTGCCGAGATCAGAAAACAACCAGGCGGATGCACTTTCAAAATTAGCATCATCCGCCTCCTGTGATACTCCTCGAACTGTTTTTTTGGGAAGTAATGGAGAAGAGAAGCATTGAGGAAGACCCTATTGGAATCTTAGACAGAAGCTAACCTGGATGGATCCAATCACGGCATATCTGACAAATGGTACCCTGCCGGATGATCATCAACAGGCGGCAGCACTGAAAAAACGAGCAACCAGTTTTGAAATAATAAAGGGAGAACTTCACAAAAGGGGTACCTTCAACCCTTCTTAAAGTGTGTTAATCCAGAAAAGGGGCGAGAGATACTAGATGATCTTCACTCTGGTTACTGTGCTTCCCATATAGGCGATAGGACGCTTGCTCAACGGGCAAGGCGGCAGGGCTACTTTTGGCCTACTTTAGAAGCAGATGCGATGGAGATGGTGAAAAAATGTGACAAGTGCCAAAGGTTTGGCAAACTAATTCACCGTCCTGCTACTGACCTCACTACCATTCATAGCCCACTACTGTTTGCTAAGTGGGGCATGGATATTCTGGGTCCATATACGCCTGCTACAGGCGGAAGGAGGTACATACTTGTTGTCGTCGACTACTTCACTAAATGGGTAGAGGCGGAGGCTGTAAAGGGAATCAAGACGAAGGATGTAATTTCATTCATTTGGAAAAATGTCATCACTCGGTTCGGGGTTCCCATGTCTATGGTTTTTGATAATGGTCCCCAATTTGAGACGCCTGTTCTCAAAAGCTGGTTGGGTGACCAAGGAATTGCACACTACTTTGCATCTGTCGGCCGTCCACAAGCAAAATGGCCAGGTAGAAGCCTTTAATAAAATCATCTCAGACGGTCTCAAGAAAAAGATTGAACGAGCAGGCGGCCTATGGGCGGATGAATTACCACATGTTCTCTGGGCCATTAGGACGACTGAAAAAGGGGCGACTGGAGAAACTCCATTCCTCCTAACTTATGGTGCGAAAGCTGTTCTTCCAATAGAACACTACGAGCCGACTCTTCGAGTAATGCTATATGACGAAGAGGCAAACTGGGAAGCCATGCGCCTGGCATTAGACTCACTTCCTGAAAGGAGGGGCAATGCTGTCTTGCGCTATGAAATTTACCGCCTGAGAATGACTAGATCATACAACAAAAAAGTACACAGGCGTCCACTCAAAGTAGGGGACTTTGTACTTAGAAAAATGGAAGCAGTTGGTAGGGCTAATGAGTCTGGCAAACTAACTCCCAACTGGGAAGGACCCTACCGAATCTGTGAAGAGGGCAGGGACGGTACCTACCGTCTGGAAACACCAGACGGCCAACCGTTTCCTCGAACTTGGAATGTAGATAATCTTAAGAAATATTTCTTTTGAATGATATAAATAGTCAAGGGCTACTTAATAAAAGTTTGCATACTTAATATTCAATTTTGTACTAAGAGGGGCACGCCTACTAACAAACAGTCGGCTACTCTCCATACTCAGTTTTCATTTTTACTTAAGAGGGGCATGCCGTCTGTACCTTTACAGTCGGCTACTCTCCATTGATATTTTACTCTATCTTCAGAGGGGCATGCCGTCTGTACCTTTACAGTCGGCTACTCTCCATTGAGTATTTTACTCTATCTTCAGAGGGGCATGCCGCCTGTACCTTTACAGTCGGCTACTCTCCATTGAATATTTTACTCTATCACCATAGGGGCATGCCGTCTGGACATACAGTCGATTCCAAGACAAACGACCACCCTCCTATACTTAGCTAAAAAATGATGGTGGCCTGGCTGACCCTGTGCCTAAATAGGCAGCTTCCCTCCTCTTACTTAGCATCTGCGTCCACCAAAGGACTAACCAAGGCCACAGGTCGAATGATCAGACCAGTCGCCAAGCAAACTGATCCAATCTTCAAAACTAATACGACCTGTCCCAACATCATAGCAGGCGTCCGGCGGCATCCTCCGGATGAAATTCGTCGCAGAGAGCAGCTCCCTTTTGGGTGGAACATTGCTCTATAAACTAATTACACGGCACCTATACGACTGTCCCAAGGGCAACCACGTAGCCGTTTTTGAGACAAGGATAACTCTATCACTAACCAAACTAGTGGTAGCAGTTGACATCTGAGTCAGATGACCGCCTGTATTACTTGGGATAAATGCAGGGGGTACCTCTTGAGTTAATAGCCAACAAACATCGGCAAATCAAAAGGTTCAGCCGGCCTCCGCCGCCTGGTACCTTTACTACTCAAGCAGGAGTGACGGCGACTGAGTAACACCAAAGTTAACTCATAATCACTCTCTCAAACTTAGTATGGAGCCTAAAAGGTATGAGTCGTCCGCCTGTTTTTAGCAAACAGGGGCTCTCAACCACTACTCCTGCTAGGTTAACAACCTATGAGTTAAAAGCCAACAAACATTGGCGAATAAAGGGGAACAACCGGTACCCACCGCTTGATACCTCTACTACTCAGTTACTTTGCGACTAGGTAACAATCATGTTTACTTGGTCACTCCTTAAAAATTTAGTATGAAACTAAAAAGGTATTCATACAGCACCTGTTCACACTAGATTAAATATGGCAGGGAACAGTCGGCCTAGACGGCCTAAAGTCTCTAGCCTAAAAACGTGACAAGTAGGAAACCACTTTCCTACTTGGTTAATTTTACAAATAACAGAACCGCCTGCCTAAAGGGGATCCAATCTTTAAAATGGTTCGAATACCGATTGGATAAATGGCCGACTGATCGTCTAG
>NW_018744794.1:0-18766 GCF_001683475.1 Chenopodium quinoa | reverse complement strand
CTGATTAGATCAAATGTAGGTCAAACAAATTCAACCAGAGCTTTTTGAATCAAATTAAAGTCATATGCATTCAACAAAGCTAATTGAATCTAACGAAAGTCAAAAACATTTAAAAAAATCTAATTAAATCAAATGAAAGTCAAACACATTCAGACAAAGCTATTTGAATCAAATGAAAGTCAAATGCATTCTACTAATCAATTTGAATCAAATGGAAGTAAAAACAATCGAAAAAGCCAATTAAATCCAATGAAAGTCAAACACATTCAAACAAAGCTTTTTGAATCAAATGAAAGTCAAATGCATTCAACAAAGCTAATTGAATCAAATGAAAGTCAAAAACATCTAAAAAAATCTAATTAAATCAAATGAAAGTCAAACACAATAAAAAAAAGCTAATTAAATCAAATGAAAGTCAAACACATTCAAACAAAGCTATTTGAATTAAATGAAAGTCAAATGCTATCTACAAAGCTAATTGAATCAAATGAAATTTAAACACATTCAAACCAACCTAATAAAATCAAATGAAAGACGAACACATTCAAACAGAGCTAATTGAATCAAATAAAAGTCAAACCCATTCAAAAAGATTTTTTGAATCAAATTAAGGCAAATTTAATATACAAAGCTAATTGAATCAATTGAAAGTTAAACACATTCAAACAAAGCTGATTAGATCAAATGTAGGTCAAACAAATTCAACCAGAGCTTTTTGAATCAAATTAAAGTCATATGCATTCAACAAAGCTAATTGAATCTAACGAAAGTCAAAAAACATTTAAAAAATCTAATTAAATCAAATGAAAGTCAAACACATTCAGACAAAGCTATTTGAATCAAATGAAAGTCAAATGCATTCTACTAATCAATTTGAATCAAATGGAAGTAAAAAACAATCGAACAAAGCCAATTAAATCCAATGAAAGTCAAACACATTCAAACAAAGCTTTTTGAATCAAATGAAAGTCAAATGCATTCAACAAAGCTAATTGAATCAAATGAAAGTCAAAAACATCTAAAAAAATCTAATTAAATCAAATGAAAGTCAAACACAATAAAAAAAAGCTAATTAAATCAAATGAAAGTCAAACACATTCAAACAAAGCTATTTGAATTAAATGAAAGTCAAATGCTATCTACAAAGCTAATAGAATCAAATGAAATTTAAACACATTCAAACCAACCTAATAAAATCAAATGAAAGACGAACACATTCAAACAGAGCTAATTGAATCAAATAAAAGTCAAACCCATTCAAAAAGATTTTTTGAATCAAATTAAGGCCAAATTTAATATACAAAGCTAATTGAATCAATTGAAAGTTAAACACATTCAAACAAAGCTATTTGAATGAAATGTAAGTCAAACACATTCAAACAGAGCTTTTTGAATAAAATGAAAGTCAAATGCACTCAACAAAGCTAATTGAATCACATTAAAGTCAAAAATATCAAAAAACCTAATTAAATCAAATGAAAGTCAATCACATTCAGACAAAGCTATTTGAATCAAATGAAAGTCAAATGCATTCTACAAAGCTAATTAAATCAAATGAAAGTCAAAAACATTCGAACAAAACCAATTGAATCAAATGAAAGTCAAACACATTCAAACAAACCTAATTGAATCAAATAAAAGTCAAAATCATTCAAATAGAGCTAATTAAATAAAATGAAATTCAAACACACTCAAAAAGAGCTTTTTGAATCAAACGAAGGTCAAACGCAATCTACAAAGCTAATTGAATCAAATGAAAGTCAAACACATTGAAACAAAGCTAATTGGATAAAATTTGAGTCAAACACATTCAAATAGAGCTTTTTGAATAAAATGAAAGTCAAATGCGTTCAACAAAGCTAATTGAATCAAACGAAAGTAAAAAACATCTACAAAAATCTAATTAAATCAAATGAAAGTCAAACACATTCAGACAAAGCTATTTGTATCAACTGAAAGTCATATGCATTCTACAAATCTAATTGAATCAAATGAAAGTAAAAAACATCTAAAAAATTCAAATTAAATCAATAAAAGGTCAAACACATTCAAACAAAACTATTTGAATCAAATGAAAGTCAAATGCATTCTGTAAAGCTAATTGAATCAAATGAAAGTCAAACACATTCAAACAAAGCTAATTGAATCAAATGAAAGTAAAACACATTAAAACAAACCTAATTGAATCAAATGAAAGTCAAACACATTCAAACAGAGCTAATTGAATCAAATGAAAGTCAAACAATTTCAAAAAAGAGTTTTTTTAATCAAATGAAGGTCAAATGCAATCTGCAAAGCTAATCAAATCAAATCAAAGTCAAACACATTCAAACAAAGCTAATTGAATCAAATGTAAGTCAAACACATTCAAACAAAGCTAATTGAATCAAATGAAAGTAAAACACATTAAAACAAACCTAATTGAATCAAATTGAAAGTCAAACACATTCAAATAGAGCTAATTTGAATCAAATGAAAGTTAAACACATTCAAAAAGAGTTTTTTGAATCAAATGAAGGTCAAATGCAATCTGTAAAGCTAATCAAATCAAATGAAAGTCAAACACATTCAAACAAAGCTAATTGAATCAAATGTAAGTCAAATACATTCAAACCAAAGCTTTTTGAATCAAATGAAAGTCAAATGCATTCAACAAAGCTCATTGAATCAAATGAAAGTAAAAAACAACTAAAAAAATCTAATTAAATCATATGAAAGTCAAACACATTCAGACAAAGCTATTTGAATCAAATGAAAGTCAAATACATTCTACAAATCTAATTGAATCAAATGAAAGTAAAAAACATTTGAACAAAGCCAATTGAATCAAATGAAAGTCAAACACATTCAAACAAACCTAATTGAATCAAATGAAAGTCAAACACATTCAAACAAAGCTAATTGAATCAAATGAAAGTAAAACACATTAAAACAAACCTAATTGAATCAAATGAAAGTCAAACACATTCAAATAGAGTTAATTGAATCAAAATGAAAGTTTAAACACATTCAAAAAGAGTTTTTTGAATCAAATGAAGGTCAAATGCAATCTGTAAAGCTAATCAAATCAAATGAAAGTCAAAACACATTCAAACAAAGCTAATTGAATCAAATGTAAGTCAAATACATTCAAACAAAGCTTTTTGAATCAAATGAAAGTCAAATGCATTCAACAAAGCTCATTGAATCAAATGAAAGTCAAAAACAACTAAAAAAATCTAATTAAATCAAATGAAAGTCAAACACATTCAGACAAAGCTATTTGAATCAAATGAAAGTAAAAAACATTTGAACAAAGCAAATTGAATCAAATGAAAGTCAAACACATTCAAACAAACCTAATTGAATCAAATGAAAGTCAAACACATTCAAACAAAGCTGATTAGATCAAATGTAGGTCAAACAAATTCAACCAGAGCTTTTTGAATCAAATTAAAGTCATATGCATTCAACAAAGCTAATTGAATCTAACGAAAGTCAAAAACATTTAAAAAAATCTAATTAAATCAAATGAAAGTCAAACACATTCAGACAAAGCTATTTGAATCAAATGAAAGTCAAATGCATTCTACTAATCAATTTGAATCAAATGGAAGTAAAAAACAATCGAACAAAGCCAATTAAATCCAATGAAAGTCAAACACATTCAAACAAAGCTTTTTGAATCAAATGAAAGTCAAATGCATTCAACAAAGCTAATTGAATCAAATGAAAGTCAAAAACATCTAAAAAAAATCTAATTAAATCAAATGAAAGTCAAACACAATAAAAAAAAGCTAATTAAATCAAATGAAAGTCAAACACATTCAAACAAAGCTATTTGAATTAAATGAAAGTCAAATGCTATCTACAAAGCTAATAGAATCAAATGAAATTTAAACACATTCAAACCAACCTAATAAAATCAAATGAAAGACGAACACATTCAAACAGAGCTAATTGAATCAAATAAAAGTCAAACCCATTCAAAAAGATTTTTTTGAATCAAATTAAGGCCAAATTTAATATACAAAGCTAATTGAATCAATTGAAAGTTAAACACATTCAAACAAAGCTATTTGAATGAAATGTAAGTCAAACACATTCAAACAGAGCTTTTTGAATAAAATGAAAGTCAAATGCACTCAACAAAGCTAATTGAATCACATTAAAGTCAAAAATATCCAAAAAACCTAATTAAATCAAATGAAAGTCAATCACATTCAGACAAAGCTATTTGAATCAAATGAAAGTCAAATGCATTCTACAAAGCTAATTAAATCATATGAAAGTCAAAAACATTCGAACAAAACCAATTGAATCAAATGAAAGTCAAACACATTCAAACAAACCTAATTGAATCAAATAAAAGTCAAAATCATTCAAATAGAGCTAATTAAATAAAATGAAATTCAAACACACTCAAAAAGAGCTTTTTGAATCAAACGAAGGTCAAACGCAATCTACAAAGCTAATTGAATCAAATGAAAGTCAAACACATTGAAACAAAGCTAATTGGATAAAATTTGAGTCAAACACATTCAAATAGAGCTTTTTGAATAAAATGAAAGTCAAATGCGTTCAACAAAGCTAATTGAATCAAACGAAAGTAAAAAACATCTACAAAAATCTAATTAAATCAAATGAAAGTCAAACACATTCAGACAAAGCTATTTGTATCAACTGAAAGTCATATGCATTCTACAAATCTAATTGAATCAAATGAAAGTAAAAAACATCTAAAAAAATTCAAATTAAAATCAATAAAAGGTCAAACACATTCAAACAAAACTATTTGAATCAAATGAAAGTCAAATGCATTCTGTAAAGCTAATTGAATCAAATGAAAGTCAAACACATTCAAACAAAGCTAATTGAATCAAATGAAAGTAAAACACATTAAAACAAACCTAATTGAATCAAATGAAAGTCAAACACATTCAAAACAGAGCTAATTGAATCAAATGAAAGTCAAACAATTTCAAAAAGAGTTTTTTTAATCAAATGAAGGTCAAATGCAATCTGCAAAGCTAATCAAATCAAATCAAAGTCAAACACATTCAAACAAAGCTAATTGAATCAAATGTAAGTCAAACACATTCAAACAAAGCTAATTGAATCAAATGAAAGTAAAACACATTAAAACAAACCTAATTGAATCAAATGAAAGTCAAACACATTCAAATAGAGCTAATTGAATCAAATGAAAGTTAAACACATTCAAAAAGAGTTTTTTGAATCAAATGAAGGTCAAATGCAATCTGTAAAGCTAATCAAATCAAATGAAAGTCAAACACATTCAAACAAAGCTAATTGAATCAAATGTAAGTCAAATACATTCAAACAAAGCTTTTTGAATCAAATGAAAGTCAAATGCATTCAACAAAGCT
Source organism: Chenopodium quinoa (assembly GCF_001683475.1). NCBI lineage: Eukaryota > Viridiplantae > Streptophyta > Magnoliopsida > Caryophyllales > Amaranthaceae > Chenopodium > Chenopodium quinoa. The sequence continues at coordinate 13,397 of NW_018744794.1, read as the reverse complement.
CATTGAATCAAATGAAAGTAAAAAACAACTAAAAAAAATCTAATTAAATCATATGAAAGTCAAAACACATTCAGACAAAGCTATTTGAATCAAATGAAAGTCAAATACATTCTACAAATCTAATTGAATCAAATGAAAGTAAAAAACATTTGAACAAAGCCAATTGAATCAAATGAAAGTCAAACACATTCAAACAAACCTAATTGAATCAAATGAAAGTCAAACACATTCAAACAAAGCTAATTGAATCAAATGAAAGTAAAACACATTAAAACAAACCTAATTGAATCAAATGAAAGTCAAACACATTCAAATAGAGTTAATTGAATCAAATGAAAGTTAAACACATTCAAAAAGAGTTTTTTGAATCAAATGAAGGTCAAATGCAATCTGTAAAGCTAATCAAATCAAATGAAAGTCAAACACATTCAAACAAAGCTAATTGAATCAAATGTAAGTCAAATACATTCAAACAAAGCTTTTTGAATCAAATGAAAGTCAAATGCATTCAACAAAGCTCATTGAATCAAATGAAAGTCAAAAACAACTAAAAAAATCTAATTAAATCAAATGAAAGTCAAACACGTTCAGACAAAGCTATTTGAATCAAATGAATGTCAAATGCATTCTACAAATCTAATTGAATCAAATGAAAGTAAAAAACATTTGAACAAAGCCAATTGAATCAAATGAAAGTCAAACACATTCAAACAAACCTAATTGAATCAACTGAAAGTCAAACACATTCAAACATAACTAATTGAATCAAATGAAAGTCAAACACATTCAAACAAAGCTGATTAGATCAAATGTAAGTCAAACAAATTCAAACAGAGCTTTTTGAATCAAATTAAAGTCAAATGCATTCAACAAAGCTAATTGAATCAAACGAAAGTAAAAAACATTTAAAAAAATCTAATTAAATCAAATGAAAGTCAAACACATTCAGACAAAGCTATTTGAAGCAAATGAAAGTCAAATGCATTCTACAAATCTATTTGAATCAAATGGAAGTAAAAAACAATCGAACAAAGCCAATTGAATCCAATGAAAGTCAAACACATTCAAACAAAGCTTTTTGAATCAAATTAAGGCCAAATTTAATATACAAAGCTAATTGAATCAATTGAAAGTTAAACACATTCAAAACAAAGCTATTTGAATGAAATGTAAGTCAAACACATTCAAACAGAGCTTTTTGAATCTAATGAAAGTCAAATGGACTCAACAAAGCTAATTGAATCAAATTAAAGTCAAAAATATCCAAAAAACCTAATTAAATCAAATGAAAGTCAATCACATTCAGACAAAGCTATTTGAATCAAATGAAAGTCAAATGCATTCTACAAAGCTAATTAAATCAAATGAAAGTCAAAAACATTCGAACAAAACCAATTGAATCAAATGAAAGTCAAACACATTCAAACAAACCTAATTGAATCAAATAAAAGTCAAATCATTCAAATAGAGCTAATTAAATAAAATGAAATTCAAACACACTCAAAAAGAGCTTTTTGAATCAAACGAAGGTCAAACGCAATCTACAAAGCTAATTGAATCAAATGAAAAGTCAAACACATTGAAACAAAGCTAATTGGATAAAATTTGAGTCAAACACATTCAAATAGAGCTTTTTGAATAAAATGAAAGTCAAATGCGTTCAACAAAGCTAATTGAATCAAATGAAAGTAAAAAACATCTACAAAAATCTAATTAAATCAAATGAAAGTCAAACACATTCAGACAAAGCTATTTGTATCAACTGAAAGTCATATGCATTCTACAAATCTAATTGAATCAAATGAAAGTAAAAAACATCTAAAAAAATTCAAATTAAATCAATAAAAGGTCAAACACATTCAAACAAAACTATTTGAATCAAATGAAAGTCAAATGCATTCTATAAAGCTAATTGCATCAAATGAAAGTCAAACACATTCAAACAAAGCTAATTGAATCAAATGAAAGTTAAAACACATTAAAACAAACCTAATGAATCAAATGAAAGTCAAACACATTCACACAGAGCTAATTGAATCAAATGAAAGTCAAACAATTTCAAAAGAGTTTTTTGAATCAAATGAAGGTCAAATGCAATCTGCAAAGCTAATCAAATCAAATGAAAGTCAAACACATTCAAACAAAGCTAATTGAATCAAATGTAAGTCAAAATACATTCAAACAAAGCTTTTTGAATCAAATGAAAGTCAAATGCATTCAACAAAGCTCATTGAATCAAATGAAAGTCAAAAAAACAACTAAAAAAATCTAATTAAATCAAATGAAAGTCAAACACATTCAGACAAAGCTATTTGAATCAAATGAAAGTCAAATACATTCTACAAATCTAATTGAATCAAATGAAAGTAAAAAAACATTTGAACAAAGCCAATTGAATCAAATGAAAGTCAAACACATTCAAACAAACCTAATTGAATCAAATGAAAGTCAAACACATTCAAACAAAGCTAATTGAATCAAATGAAAGTAAAACACATTAAAACAAACCTAATTGAATCAAATGAAAGTCAAACACATTCAAATAGAGCTAATTGAATCAAATGAAAGTTAAACACATTCAAAAAGAGTTTTTTGAATCAAATGAAGGTCAAATGCAATCTGTAAAGCTAATCAAATCAAATGAAAGTCAAACACATTCAAACAAAGCTAATTGAATCAAATGTAAGTCAAATACATTCAAACAAAGCTTTTTGAATCAAATGAAAGTCAAATGCATTCAACAAAGCTCATTGAATCAAATGAAAGTCAAAAACAACTAAAAAAAATCTAATTAAATCAAATGAAAGTCAAACACGTTCAGACAAAGCTATTTGAATCAAATGAATGTCAAATGCATTCTACAAATCTAATTGAATCAAATGAAAGTAAAAAACATTTTGAACAAAGCCAATTGAATCAAATGAAAGTCAAACACATTCAAACAAACCTAATTGAATCAACTGAAAGTCAAACACATTCAAACAAAGCTAATTGAATCAAATGAAAGTAAAACACATTAAAACAAACCTAATTGAATCAAATGAAAGTCAAACACATTCAAAACAGAGCTAATTTGAATCAAATGAAAGTCAAACAATTTCAAAAAGAGTTTTTTGAATCAAATGAAGGTCAAATGCAATCTGCAAAGCTAATCAAATCAAATGAAAGTCAAACACATTCAAACAAAGCTAATTGAATCAAATGTAAGTCAAATACATTCAAACAAAGCTTTTTGAATCAAATGAAAGTCAAATGCATTCAACAAAGCTCATTGAATCAAATGAAAGTAAAAAACAACTAAAAAAATCTAATTAAATCAAATGAAAGTCAAACACATTCAGACAAAGCTATTTGAATCAAAAGAAAGTCAAATGCATTCTACAAATCTAATTGAATCAAATGAAAGTAAAAAACATTTGAACAAAGCCAATTGAATCAAATGAAAGTCAAACACATTCAAACAAACCTAATTGAATCAAATGAAAGTCAAACACATTCAAACAAAGCTAATTGAATCAAATGAAAGTAAAACACATTAAAACAAACCTAATTGAATCAAATGAAAGTCAAACACATTCAAATAGAGCTAATTGAATCAAATGAAAGTTAAACACATTCAAAAAGAGTTTTTTGAATCAAATGAAGGTCAAATGCAATCTGTAAAGCTAATCAAATCAAATGAAAGTCAAACACATTCAAACAAAGCTAATTGAATCAAATGTAAGTCAAATACATTCAAACAAAGCTTTTTGAATCAAATGAAAGTCAAATGCATTCAACAAAGCTCATTGAATCAAATGAAAGTCAAAAACAACTAAAAAAATCTAATTAAATCAAATGAAAGTCAAACACGTTCAGACAAAGCTATTTGAATCAAATGAATGTCAAATGCATTCTACAAATCTAATTGAATCAAATGAAAGTAAAAAACATTTGAACAAAGCCAATTGAATCAAATGAAAGTCAAACACATTCAAACAAACCTAATTGAATCAACTGAAAGTCAAACACATTCAAACAAAGCTAATTGAATCAAATGTAAGTAAAACACATTAAAACAAACCTAATTGAATCAAATGAAAGTCAAACACATTCAAACAGAGCTAATTGAATCAAATGAAAGTCAAACACATTCAAAAAGAGTTTTTTGAATCAAATGAAGGTGAAATGCAATCTGCAAAGCTAATCAAAATCAAATGAAAGTCAAACACAGTCAAACAAAGCTAATTGAATCAAATGTAAGTCAAATACATACAAACAAAGCTTTTTGAATCAAATGAAAGTCAAATGCATTCAACAAAGCTCATTGAATCAAATGAAAGTCAAAACTATCTAAAAAAAATCTAATTAAATCAAATGAAAGTCAAACACATTCAGACAAAGCTATTTGAATCAAATGAAAGTCAAATGCATTCTACAAATCTAATTGAATCAAATGAAAGTAAAAAACATTTGAACAAAGCCAATTGAATCAAATGAAAGTCAAACACATTCCAACAAACCTATCTGAATCAAATGAAAGTCAAACACATTCAAACAGTGCTAATTGAATAAAATGGAAGTCAAATGCATCCTACAAATCTAATTGAATCAAATGGAAGTAAAAAAACATTCGAACCAAGCCAAATGAATCCAATGAAAGTCAAACACATTCTAACAAAGCTTTTTGAATCAAATGAAAGTCAAATGCATTCAACAAAGCTAATTGAATCAAATGAAAGTCAAAAACATGTAAAAAAAAATCTAATAAAATCAAATAAAAGTCAAACACAATAAAAAAAAAGCTAATTAAATCAAATGAAAGTCAAAAAACATGTAAAAAACTCTAATTAAATCAAATGAAAATCAAACAAAATAAAAAAAAGCTAATTAAATCAAATGAAAGTCAAACATATTCAAACAAAGCTATTTGAATGAAATGAAAGTCAAATGCAATCTACAAAGCTAATTGAATCAAATGAAAGTTAAACGCATTCAAACAAACCTAATAGAATCAAATGAAAGACGAACACATTCAAACAGAGCTAATTGAATCAAATGAAAGTCAAATGCATTCTATAAAGCTAATTGAATCAAATGAAAGTCAAACACATTTAAACAAAGCTAATTGAATCAAATTATAGTAAAACACATTCAAACAAACCTAATTGAATCAAATTATAGTCAAACACATTCTAACAGAGCTAATTGAATCAAATGAAAGTCAAACACAGCTATTTAAATCAATTGAAAGTCAAATGCTTTCTAGAAAGCTAATTGAATCAAATGAAAGTCAAAAACATTCCAAAAAGCCAATTGAATCAAATGAAAGTCAAACACATACAAACAAACCGAATTGAATCAAATGAAAGTCAAACACATTCAAACAAAGCTAATTGAATCAAATGAAAGTCAAACACATTCAAATAAAGCTGATTAGATCAAATGTAACAGAGTTTTTTGAATCAAATTAAAGTCAAATGCATTCAACAAAGCTAATTGAATCAACGAAAGTCAAAAACATTTAAAAAAATCTAATTACATCAAATGAAAGACAAACACATTCAGACAAAGCTATTTAAATCAAATGAAATTCAAATGCATTCTACAAATCTAATTGAATCAAATGAAAGTAAAAACATAAAAAAAATTTAAATTAAATCAAAAAAAGGTCAAACACATTCAAACAAAACTATTTGATTCAAATGAAAGTCAAAAGCATTCTATAAAGCCAATTGAATCAATGAAAGTCAAAACACTTTCAAACAAAGCTAATTGAATCAAATGAAAGTAAAACACATTCAAACAAACCTAATTGAATCAAATGAAAGTCAAAGACATTCAAACAGAGCTAATTGAATCAAATGAAAGTCAAACACAATCAAACAAAGCTAATTGAATCAAATGTAAGTCAAACACATTCAAACAGAGCTTTTTGAATCAAATGAAAGTCAAATGCATTCAACAAAGCTAATTGAATCAAATGAAAGTCAAAAAAATCTAAAAAACCCTAATTAAATCAAATGAAAGTCAATCACATTCAGACAAAGCTATTTGAATCAAATGAAAGTCAAATGCATTCTACAAAGCTAATTAAATCAAATGAAAGTCAAAAACATTCGAACAAAGCCAATTGAATCAAATGAAAGTCAAACACATTCAAACAAACCTAATTGAATCAAATGAAAGTCAAAATCATTTAAACAGAGCTAATTAAATTAAAATGAAAGTCAAACACATTCAGAAAGAGCTTTTGAATCAAATGAAGGTCAAACGCAATCTACAAAGCTAATTGAATCAAATGAAAGTCAAACACATTGAAACAAAGCTAATTGGATAAAACTTCGGTCAAACACATTCAAATAGAGCTTTTTGAATAAAATGAAAGTCAAATGCGTTCAACAAAGCTAATTGAATCAACGAAAGTCAAAAACATCTAAAAAAATTCTTATTAAATCAAATGAAAGTCAAACACATTCAGACAAAGCTATTTGTATCAACTGAAAGTCATATGCATTCTGCAAATCTAATTGAATCAAATGAAAGTAAAAAAATATCTAAAAAATTCAAATTAAATCAATAAAAGGTCAAACACATTCAAACAAAACTATTTGAATCAAATGAAAGTCAAATGCATTCTATAAAGCTAATTGAATCAAATGAAAGTCAAACACATTCAAACAAAGCTAATTGAATCAAATGAAAGTAAAACACATTAAAACAAACCTAATTGAATCAAATGAAAGTCAAACACATTCAAACAGAGCTAATTGAATCAAATGAAAGTCAAACACATTCAAACAAAGCTAATTAAATCAAATGTAAGTCAAACACATTCAAACAAAGCTAATTGAATCAAATGTAAGTCAAATACATTCAAACAAAGCTTTTTGAATCAAATGAAAGTCAAATGCATTCAACAAAGCTCATTGAATCAAAATGAAAGTCAAAAACAACTAAAAAAATCTAATTAAATCAAATGAAAGTCAAACACATTCAGACAAAGCTATTTGAATCAAATGAAAGTCAAATGCATTCTACAAATCTAATTGAATCAAATGAAAGTAAAAAACATTTGAACAAAGCCAATTGAATCAAATGAAAGTCAAACACATTCAAACAAACCTATCTGAACCAAATGAAAGTCAAACACATTCAAACAGTGCTAATTGAATAAAATGGAAGTCAAATGCATGCTACAAATCTAATTGAATCAAATGGAAGTAAAAAAACATTCGAACAAAGCCAAATGAATCCAATGAAAGTCAAACACATTCTAACAAAGCTTTTTGAATCAAATGAAAGTCAAATGCATTCAACAAAGCTAATTGAATCAAATGAAAGTCAAAAACATGTAAAAAAAATCTAATTAAATCAAATGAAAGTCAAACACAATAAAAAAGCTAACTAAATCAAATAAAGTCATAAACATGTAAAAAAATCTAATTAAATCAAATGAAAGTCAAACAAAATGAAAAAAAGCTAATTAAATCAAATGAAAGTCAAACATATTCAAACAAAGCTATTTGAATAAAATGAAAGTCAAATGCAATCTACAAAGCTAATTGAATCAAATGAAAGTTAAACGCATTCAAACAAACCTAATAGAATCAAATGAAAGACGAACACATTCAAACAGAGCTAATTGAATCAAATGAAAGTCAAATGCATTCTATAAAGCTAATTGAATCAAATAAAAGTCAAACACATTTAAACAAAGCTAATTGAATCAAATTATAGTAAAACACATTCAAACAAACCTAATAGAATCAAATGAAAGTCAAACACATTCAAACAAAGCTAATTGAATCAAATGAAAGTCAAACACATTCAAACACAGCTATTTGAATCAATTGAAAGTCAATTGCTTTCTACAAAGCTAATTGAATCAAAATGAAAGTCAAACATATTTAAACAAAGCTAATTGAATCAAATTATAGTAAAACACATTCAAACAAACCTAATAGAATCAAATGAAAGTCAAACACATTCAAACAGAGCCAATTGAATCAAATGAAAGTCAAACACATTCAAACACAGCTATTTGAATCAATTGAAAGTCAAATGCTTTCTACAAAGCTAATTGAATCAAATGAAAGTAAAAAACATTCCAAAAAAGCCAATTGAATCAAAAGAAAGTCAAACACATACAAACAAACCTAATTGAATCAAAAGAAAGTCAAACACATTCAAACAAAGCTAATTGAATCAAATGAAAGTCAAACACATTCAAACAAAGCTGATTAGATCTAATGTAAGTAAAAACACATTCAAACAGAGCTTTTTGAATCAAATTAAAGTCAAATGCATTCAACAAAGCTAATTGAATCAAACGAAAGTCAAAAACATTTAAAAAAATCTAATTAAATCAAATGAAAGACAAAAACATTCAGACAAAGCTATTTGAATCAAATGAAATTCAAATGCACTCTACAAATCTAATTGAATCAAATGAAAGTAAAAACATCTAAAAACTTCAAATTAAATCAATAAAAGGTCAAACACATTCAAACAAAACTATTTGATTCAAATGAAAGTCAAAAGCATTCTATAAAAGACAATTGAATCAAATGAAAGTCAAACACTTTCAAACAAAGCTAATTGAATCAAATGAAAGTAAAACACATTCAAACAAACCTAATTGAATCAAATGAAAGTCAAAGACATTCAAACAGAGCTAATTGAATCAAATGAAAGTCTAACACAATCAAACAAAGCTTAATTTAATCAAATGTAAGTCAAACACATTCAAACAGAGCTTTTTGAATCAAATGAAAGTCAAATGCATTCAACAAAGCTAATTGAATCAAATGAAAGTCAAAAAAATCTAAAAAACCTAATTAAATCAAATGAAAGTTCAAACACATTCAAAACAAAGCTATTTGAATCAAATGAAAGTCAAATGCATTCTACAAATCTATTTGAATCAAATGGAAGTAAAAAACAATCGAACAAAGCCAATTGAATCCAATGAAAGTCAAACACATTCAAACAAAGCTTTTTTGAATCAAATGAAAGTCAAATGCATTCAACAAAGCTAATTGAATCAAATGAAAGTCAAAAACATCTAAAAAAATCTAATTAAATTCAAATGAAAGTCAAACACAATAAAAAAAAGCTAATTAAATCAAATGAAAGTCAAACATATTCAAACAAAGCTATTTGAATTAAATGAAAGTCAAATGCAATCTACAAAGCTAATTGAATCAAATGAAATTTAAACACATTCAAACAAACCTAATAGAATCAAATGAAACACGAACACATTTAAACAGAGCTAATTGAATCAAATAAAAGTCAAACCCATTTAAAAAGATCTTTTTGAATCAAATTAAGGTCAAATTTAATCTACAAAGCTAATTGAATCAATTGAAAGTTAAACACATTCAAACAAAGCTATTTGAATGAAATGTAAGTCAAACACATTCAAACAGAGCTTTTGAATCAAATGAAAGTCAAATGCATTCAACAAAGCTAATTGAATCAAATTAAATTAAAAAATATCCAAAAAACCTTATTAAATCAAATGAAAGTCAATCACATTCAGACAAAGCTATTTGAATCAAATGAAAGTCAAATGCATTCTACAAAGCTAATTAAATCAAATGAAAGTCAAAAACATTCGAACAAAGCCAATTGAATCAAATGAAAGTCAAACACATTCAAACAAACCTAATTGAATCAAATGAAAGTCGAAATAATTTAAACAGAGCTAATTAAATAAAATGAAAGTCAAACACATTCAAAAAGAGCTTTTTGAATCAAATGAAGGTCAAACGCAATCTACAAAGCTAATTGAATCAAATGAAAGTCAAACACATTGAAACAAAGCTAATTGGATAAAATTTAAGTCAAACACATTCAAATAGAGCTTTTTGAATAAAATGAAAGTCAAATGCGCTCAACAAAGCTAATTGAATCAAACGAAAGTCAAAAACATCTAAAAAAATCTAATTAAATCAAATGAAAGTCAAACACATTCAGACAAAGTTATTTGTATCAAGTGAAAGTCATTTGCATTCTACAAATCTAATTGAATCAAATGAAAGTAAAAAACATCTAAAAAATTCAAATTAAATCAATAAAAGGTCAAACACATTCAAATAAAACTATTTGAATCAAATGAAAGTCAAACACATTAAAACAAACCTAATTGAATCAAATGAAGTCAAACACATTCAAACAAAGCTAATTGAATCAAATGAAAGTAAAACACATTAAAACAAACCTAATTGAATCAAATGAAACTCAAACACATTCAAACAGAGTTTTTTGAATCAAATAAAGGTGAAATGCAATCTGCAAAGCTAATCAAATCAAATGAAAGTCAAACACATTCAAACAAAGCTAATTGAATCAAATGTAAGTCAAATACATTCAAACAAAGCTTTTTGAATCAAATAAAGTCAAATGCATTCAACAAAGCTCATTGAATCAAACGAAAGTAAAAAACATCTAAAAAAATCTAATTAAATCAAATGAAAGTCAAACACATTCAGACAAAGCTATTTGAATCAAATAAAAGTCAAATGCATTCTACAAATCTAATTGAATCAAATGAAAAAAAAACATTTGAACAAAGCCAATTGAATCAAATGAAAGTCAAACACATTCAAACAAACCTATCTTAATCAAATGAAAGTCAAACACATTCAAACAGTGCTAATTGAATAAAATGGAAGTCAAATGCATGCTACAAATCTAATTGAATCAAATGGAAGTAAAAAACATTCGAACAAAGCCAAATGAATCCAATGAAAGTCAAACACATTCTAACAAAGCTTTTTGAATCAAATGAAAGTCAAATGCATTCAACAAAGCTAATTGAATCAAATGAAAGTAAAAAACATGTAAAAAAAATCAAATTAAATTAAATGAAAGTCAAACACAATAAAAAAAAGCTAATTAAATCAAATGAAAGTCATAAACATATAAAAAAATCTAATTAAATCAAATGAAAGTCAAACAAAAATAAAAAAAAGCTAATTAAATCAAATGAAAGTCAAACATATTCAAACAAAGCTATTTGAATTAAATGAAAGTCAAATGCAATCTACAAAGCTAATTGAATCAAATGAAAGTTAAACGCATTCAAACAAACCTAAAGAATCAAATGAAAGACGAACACATTCAAACAGAGCTAATTGAATCAAATGAAAGTCAAAATGCATTGTATAAAGCTAATTGAATCAAATGAAAGTCAAACACATTTAAACAAAGCTAATTGAATCAAATTATAGTAAAACACATTCAAACAAACCTAATAGAATCAAATGAAAGTCAAACACATTAAAACAGAGCTAATTGAATCAAATGAAAGTCAAACACATTCAAACACAGCTATTTGAATCAATTGAAAGTCAAATGCTTTCTACAAAGCTAGTTGAATCAAATGAAAGTCAAAAACATTCCAAAAAAGCCAATTGAATCAAATGAAAGTCAAACACATACAAACAAACCTAATTGAATCAAACGAAAGTCAAAACATTCAAACAAAGCTAATTGAATCAAATGAAAGTCAAACACATTCAAACAACGCTGATTAGATCAAATGTAAGTAAAACACATTCAAACAGAGCTTTTTGAATCAAATTAAAGTCAAATGCATTCAACAAAGCTAATTGAATCAAACAAAAGTCAAAAACATTTAAAAAAATCTAATTAAATCAAATGAAAGACAAACACATTCAGACAAAGCTATTTGAACCAAATGAAATTCAAATGCATTCTATAAATCTAATTGAATCAAATGAAAGTAAAAACATCTAAAAAATTCAAATTAAATCAATAAAAGGTCAAACACATTCAAACAAAACTATTTGATTCAAATGAAAGTCAAAAGCATTCTATAGCCAATTGAATCAAATGAAAGTCAATCACTTTCAAACAAAGCTAATTGAATCAAATGAAAGTAAAACACATTCAAACAAACCTAATTGAATCAAATGAAAGTCAAAGACATTCAAACAGAGCTAATTGAATCAAATGAAAGTCAAACATATTCAAACAAAGCTGATTAGATCAAATGTAAGTCAAACAAATTCAAACAGAGCTTTTTGAATCAAATTAAAGTCAAATGCATTCAACAAAGCTAATTGAATCAAACGAAAGTCAAAAACATTTAAAAAAATCTAATTAAATCAAATGAAAGTCAAACACATTCAGACAAAGCTATTTGAATCAAATGAAAGTCAAATGCATTCTACAAATCTATTTGAATCAAATGGAAGTAAAAAATAATCGAACAAAGCCAATTGAATCCAATGAAAGTCAAACACATTCAAACAAAGCTTTTTGAATCAAATGAAAGTCAAATGCATTCAAAAAATCTAATTGAATCAAATTAAAGTCAAAAATATCCAAAAAACCTAATTAAATCAAATGAAAGTCAATCACATTCAGACAAAGCTATTTGAATCAAATGAAAGTCAAATGCATTCTACAAAGCTAATTAAATCAAATGAAAGTGAAAAAACATTCGAACAAAGCCAATTGAATCAAGAAAGTCAAACACATTCAAACAAACCTAATGAATCAAATGAAAGTCAAACACATTCAAACAAAGCTAATTGAATCAAATGAAAGTAAACACATTCAAACAACGCTGATTGGATAAAATTTAAGTCAAACCCATTCAAATAGAGCTTTTTGAATAAAATGAAAGTCAAATGCGTTCAACAAAGCTAATTGAATCAAACGAAAGTCAAAAACATCTAAAAAATCTAATTAAATCAAATGAAAGTCAAACACATTCAGACAAAGCTATTTGTATCAAATGAAATTCAAATGCATTCTACAAATCTAATTGAATCAAATGAAAGTAAAAAACATCTAAAAAAATCTAATTAAATCAAATGAAAGTCAAACACAATAAAAAAAAGCTAATTAAATCAAATGAAAGTCAAACCCATTCAAACAAAACTATTTGAATTAAATGAAATTCAAATGCAATCTACAAAGCTAATTGAATCAAATGAAATTTAAACACATTCAAACAAACCTAATAGAATCAAATGAAAGACGAACACATTCAAACAGAGCTAATTGAATCAAATAAAAGTCAAACCCATTCAAAAAGATCTTTTTGAATCAAATAAAGGTCAAATTTAATCTACAAATCTAATTGAATCAATTGAAAGTTAAACACATTCAAACAAAGCTATTTGAATGAAATGTAAGTCAAACACATTCAAACAGAGCTTTTTGAATCAAATGAAAGTCAAATGCATTCAACAAAGCTAATTGAATCAAATTAAAGTCAAAAATATCCAAAAAACCTAATTAAATCAAATGAAAGTCAATCACATTCAGACAAAGCTATTTGAATCAAATGAAAGTCAAATGCATTCTACAAAGCTAATTAAATCAAATGAAAGTCAAAAACATTCGAACAAAGCCAATTGAATCAAATGAAAGTC
>NW_018744793.1:0-43243 GCF_001683475.1 Chenopodium quinoa | reverse complement strand
TGCCAGATAAAATTTCCTGACAGTCTGCTCAGTTATGTTTGAGGCTGCTTCGGCTTCTATCCACTTGCTGAAGTAGTCGATTCCGATTATCAGCCACTTTTTCTGATAAGGAGCCTCAGGAAACGGACCTAGAATATCCAACCCCCATTGAGCAAAAGGGAGTGGATTCAAGATCGGCTGAAGGTCTCTCGAAGGCCGATGGATAACTGGTGCGAATTTTTGGCATTTTTCACATTTCTGCACCAAGTCCTTGGCATCCTGGATCATGGTTGGCCAGTAATACCCTACCCGCAATGCTTTATGGGCCAGGGTCCTTCCCCTTATGTGGTTTCCACAGATGCCGAAGTGGATCTCCCGAAGGATGTAATCTGCATCTGTTGGACCCACACATTTCAGCAGCGGGGCTGAAAAGGACTTTTTCAGCAGTTCCCCATTATAGACAATGAACCTTGGGCCGACCCTTTTTATTTTTACGGCTAGGTTCCTGTCCTCGGGAGCGTTCCTTGAAGCTTATAAGCCAGGATGGAGTCCATCCAGCTCGGTTCAGCTTCGACACATTGGACCTCAATTTCTTGGTCAATGCTTCTGTTTCGGCGTACTTCCACATATACGAATCGGTTCAGCTCAGTAAGAGTTGAACTTGCAAGTTTGGATAGTGCGTCGGCTTGAGCATTCTGACCCCTTGGGATCAGCTCAATTTCAAAAGTTCTCAACTTCGCTATGACTGACTTGATCTTGGCGAGATAAGAGATCATGGAGGGCTCTTTGGCCTCATATTCGCCCCGAATCTGATTAGCGACCAGCTGAGAGTCTGTCTTCAAACAGACATGCTCGGCTTCGAGAGCTATGCATAGTTCTAAGCCAGCGACTACTGCCTCGTATTCTGCTTCGTTGTTAGAAGCCTTGAACGAGAATTTGAGTGCATACTCGAAGTTTTTGCCTTCGGGAGAGGTGATTACTACCCCAGCTCCCGAACCATTTATAGTGGCTGAGCCATCTGTAAACACAGTCCAAGTCCCCTTCTCTTCGTCGAGTGTTTCCTGATAGGAACATTCGGCTAGGAAATCTGCTAAGGCTTGGGCCTTAATGGCTGCCCTCGGCTGATAGCTTATGCTGAACTTAGTGAGCTCGAAGGCCCACTTTGTTAGCCTGCCTGACTTTTCAACCTTGCCGGATTTTTTCCAGCGGTTGATCTGTTAAGACCACTATCTGATGTGAGTCAAAATACGGTCTTAACTTCTGAGCTGCCACTACCACTGTATATGCAACCTTTTTCGAGCAGGGGGTAGCGCGTTTCGGCATCAGTCAAAGTATGACTGACGAAGTAGATCGGTTGCTGAACCTTTTCTTCTTCCCTCAGCAGCACCGCACTCACTGTAGCGGGGCTAACTGCCACATATAAGTACAAGACTTCTCCTTCGGCTGGCCTTGCCAGTGTTGGGAGATTAGCCAGCTGCTCTCGGAGCTGTTGGAAGGCTATCTTTTGCTCATCTTCCCACATGAGCTCCTTGGATTTCGGCAATTTCAGCGCTTTGAAGAAGGGCAATCCTTTGTCCGAGGCTTTTGAGATGAACCTGGATAGGGCGGCCATCCTCCCAGTGAGACGCTGAATGTCCCTTTTTGTCTTCGGCTCGAGAAGATCAAGAGCTGCTTGAACTTTGGCGGGATTGGCATCAATCCCCCTCTTTCTGACCATGAAGCCTAGGAATTTCCCTGACCTCACTCCGAAGACACATTTCTTCGGATTCAGCTTCATTTGGTGTTTTCTCAAAGTGGCGAATGTTTCTGCTAGGTCTGAAACATGGTCTTTCGCCTCTTTGCTCTTGACGATGGAATCGTCAACATAGACTTCCATGTTGCGGCCTTTTTGCTCGGCAAACACTTGGTCTACCAGCCTCTGATATGTCGCTCCGGCATTTTTCAGTCCGAAGGGCATCATTTTATAGTTGTACACCCCGACACTTGTAACGAATGCGTTTTTTCTCTCTCATCGGGGTGCATGAAAATCTGATGGTACCCCAGAAAATGCGTCCATGAAACTGAGCAGAGCATGGCCACTTGTCGAGTCGACCAGCTGATCGATTCTCGCAAGGGAGAGAAGTCCTTTGGACAGGCCCTATTCAGGTCCGTGAAGTCAACGCACATTCTCTAGGTGCCATTAGCTTTCTGAACCATCACCACATTCTCCAGCCACTCTGGATATTGGCAAGGCTCGAAGAACCCTGCATCTAGAAGTTTTTTTACTTCGGCTACGATGTCTTGGTTCTTCTGAGCAGAGTAATTCCGCTTCTTCTGCTTAATTGGCCGACATGTGGGGTCGACATTAAGCTTGTGAGAGATAAGGTTCGGATCAATTCCCGGCATGTCAGCTTCCGAGAATGCGAACACATCTCGGTTGTCCCGAAGGAGTTGGATTAATTCAACCCGGAGGCTCGGATCGAGCCCTTGTCCGATGCTGACACATTTTTCAGTATGTCCTTCGGTCAACGGTATTGACTCAGTTTGTTCATCTGACTCCATTGCTTTGGATCCAGGCTCTTCTGGTTCAGGTCTACTGTCAATATCAGCAGACTTCCCATTCTTGGGCTGATCTTCGTCCGAATCTTTCGGTCCAGCCGAAGAGCTTGCCTTTCCAGTCCCCAAAGATGTTCTCTTTTTTGGGGACCCTGAGCCGAAGCACTTAGGCCTTTCGGCCTTTTGGTACCTCGCTCCTTTTCTTTCTATTTTTCTTCCTCATCATCCTTGTCACTGCGGCGACTCTTGGATGGTTTGAGGAAATTGCATTCTCAGGCCTCTCTTTGGCTGCCCAAAAATTTTTCGGAGCGTCCTTCGTCTGAAACGTAGATCATTGCTTGATGATACATCGAGACAACTCCTTGAACATCATGGATGAGGGGTCTCCCCATAATGACGTTGTAAACTGATGGGGCATCGATGACCAAGAATTCGGCCATGATGCTTCGTCTCGCTCGATCTTGGCCTAGGCTGACGGGAAGAAGAATTTTCCCATCTTGATATGAAGAAGAGCCGTTGAACCCAGTGACCGGGTAGGGAACTGGAGTCAAGTGCTTGCTCTCCAACTTCAGCTGGTCGAATGCCTTTCGGAAAAAGTATATTCGCCCGCTGCCACCGTCTACCAGTGTCCGATAGACGTTGTGGTTTGCGATGTTTGTCATGATAACCAGTGGGTCATCATGGGGATACACCACCCCCTGCAGTCTTCGGATGTGAACATCATGTTCGGCACCGGAGACTGTGGTTTTCGGAACTCAACGTGATGAATCTGATGGGTGAGACCCCTCAGATGGCGCTTCAGTGCATTCCGAGAAATACCTCCGGAAATGGTCAGGATATCATTATTTCCTCCCTCGGGAGGTTTGTCCCTTTTCCGGTGGTAGTCCAGATCCTACGAGAGTCTCTCTTAGCTTTCTTTTCTTCGCGGCGTTCCGCGACATATTTCTTTAAATACCCTTTCTGGATCAGCTCCTCAATCTGGTCCTTCAGCTGAAGGCAATCTTCGGCGCGGTGTCCACGTGATTCGTGGAAATCGCACCAATGATCTTTCCCTTTCTCCTGATGCCAAGAAGGAGGCGGCTTCGGCTTCTTGAATCTTCCCTCCTCCCTCGTCGCACTAAAGATCCTAGTACGTGGTAAGGTGAGAGGGGTGTAAGATTCAAATTTTCCCAGATAGGGAGCCTTATCCTTCTTCGGCTCTGCGGTCGAGGGAGGTTCTGAGGCTTTTACCTTCCCTTTCCTCGACCCTGGAACTTCGGCTGGCTGCCCTTTTGGCTTTGCAAGCCCTGATTGAGATTGCAGCTTGGCCCTATTCCATTCCTCGGCTCGGATGAATTTATCCGAAGCGTCGAGGGCTTCTTCCAAGGTCTACGGGGGATGCATGACCATGAAATCCAGAAATTTACCAGCTTGTAAGTCGTTCCGTAGTGCGAATACGGCTAGGCTCTGATCCAAACTTGTGATTCTGGACGACTCGTTGCTGAAGCGAGTCAAGTAATCTCGGAGACTTTCGTCCTCCGCCTGCTGCAGTCCCATGAGTTCTGCAGTAGTTTTCTCTCGGCGGTTAGCCGTGGAAAATTTGCTCTTGAACTTGTTGGCAAGATCACTCTAACCCGTTATCGAGCCTTCCTTCAACCCTTTGGTGATCCATGATTGGGCAACACCTTTAAGGGTTGTAGGGAAGTATTTGCACCAGGTAGCTTCGGACCTGGGGTTAAGGTACATATGCCCCTCGTAAGAGGCTATGTGGTCCTTCGGATCCGAAGTACCATCGTACGTAATGTGTGCCGGAATTTTAACCGTCGGCACGTGTTCCTCCAGTATCCACCTTTGGAATGGGGAACTGGTCGGAACCATTACGGCCTTTCCTTTCTGCCGCGACGAAGGAACCCTACTTCTCCCTCTCAAAGAGGTGGATGTAGGGGGTATCCCTTCACGTGACATGGCGGGTTGAGACCCTTCTAGATAGGTGAGGCGGCTATGCACGCCTCCCTCCTTGCCACCCAGGCGCTCGTGAACGCTTCGGCGAAAGGCGTTATGGCTGTCATAAAGACCCTCGGAGTTCCGAGCTTTGGAGTTCTCAAAGTGGCTGGAGCCCCTTCTCTGTTCCTGCCCGGACCCACCTGGGTGTCCAGCCTTCGGCTTCCTTCCCCTTTAGAGGACAGGGCCTACCTTTCTCCCTCCGCACCGCTTTTTCTCTTCCGATCATGCGATTTAGGAGGAGGAGAAGGTGATTTCTTCGTGGATGGGAAGCGTCCTCCCAATGCGTTCATGAATTCCATGCACACAACCATAACCCTCATCACCTCTTCAATCGAAGGACCGTTGGTGGGGTTGATTTTGGCTATGAGTGAGAGTGCCTACTCTGCTGAGGACTCTCAGGCCGAGGCTCACTTTCTCTTGGTGAGTCAGCGTTTCGTCGTCTCTGTCGAGGAGGAGATTCCCATACAGTTTCCTCTCTTCTCGGAGAATGTGGAATCCTCAAGACTGAGGCGGATGGCTCAGGTGACGGCGTGGGTGATCGATGGTCCCTCGTCGTAATAAGAGTCATCTTTTTAGCTTTTTTTCAAGTTCTTCCCGTTCTTAGTCATTTTTTGCGTTGGCTAAGATTGGTATGAGATTTTGGCTGAATTTTTGTAAGTATCCCCACAGACGGCGACAAATTGTTTTCGGTCAGGAAACAATGGACCTTCAGCAGGTCCTTCGGATGAGTGGAGATGAAGCCCAATTCGAGTGATGACCGAATTGAGGATTTCCTGCACAGCTGAACAAACGTAAACTGGCCTCAGGGGTTGTGCTGAGGAAGGCCCCTCCGATGCCGAAGTCAGTACGTGTGTAAGGTAATGAGAGAAAAGCTATGCAAGATAATTTGTTGCTTGAGGCAATTTGTGTGAATGAATCTAATTGTACTAAAATATGAGCTTTTATACCTTGCTCCAATTGAGTGGACTGGGTTTGAGGAGTTAAATGGGCTGCCATTTAACTGGGCCTTGCTTTATCTGACTTGGCTTGTTGGATTGAGGGTTGAACCTTGCCTTGTGGGCTTGTACTGATTTTCATATATGGACCGGGCCCAATAAGTTATTTGGACCCCAAACACTCCTTACATTGTAATTTGTATCATAATTAAAAGTACTCCTTACATTGTAATTTGTATGAAAAAACTACCATCATAGAGATGAAACCTAATAGAAAATTTTGGAATAGTAATCCGAAGAATTAAATATTAAAAGAACAAAAAGAATAGAGAGATAATGGAAATGACAGTTGAATAAACTTGTCGTTGATGTGGATGAAAAATAACTTTTGTAGTAGTTACACGAAAATTTTGCTAATCTTTTTCTCAAGTAGTTACATGAAAATTTAAAAGATATTGGAGTAATGTTTCGAAACTAAATATTGGTTAATTTTAAATCAAATTTTGCAAAATAAAAGAAATATTGAAATGAGGGAGAAAATGGAGAAACAAGTTTAAGGATTCAACAATGGCATGTAAAGTGAGATGAGGAAGTTGAAAAGCTAAGGGGGATTGAGGATTGTGGGATTCCAACGACATTACGCTAACGGTAGCAGTCTCCCTTGCCATCAATAAGTTACTAGTTTCTAAGTTAACGGATTAGACAAAAAAAAAAACACTTGTGAGGTTTTGGGGGGATTTGAAGGGAGTTTGGGAGGGGAAAAAACTTTGCTTTAGTGTAGGTAGATAGATTTTTTTCCACGTTTACTTACTAATTTATTGTTCTTTTTTTATGTATTAGGGATTTTATTATGAGTATGTTAGTATGGTTAAAACAATACCGACATGTTCATCGGACAACCCTGACCTATTTGGACAACATATGAATTTTTGGGCTAGGCGCCAAGGCACAGACACTTCTCCAGAGCTCTTTTTTGGCTCGCTAGGTTATGGCATGAGAGGAGTACATGGTTGTAAGCTTGATCCCGATTCTGTTGGTATGTTCAACTATTTATTTTTTCCCTTTGTTTCCATCCTATATTGTATTGTATCCGACAAACATGCTAATTTGTTTTGCTTTTTTCATATGCTTCTTTTGACAGGTGAAAGTCTCGATCATGGAATTGTACATTGTGAGCACGTGAAGTGCTCGGAGTGTTCTTTATGGATTTCGCCAAGGGCTTAAATTGGACATTGAATGTTAAAGGCAACATTAGGATTACTTTATTTTCTTACTACCTTGCTTTTTGTTAGGTATGAAAATAGTTACTTTCCCATCTTTTGTCGTTAGTCGATAATATCGTAATGACATTGAGGCATAAATTTTTTATTTATCTAACACCACCCATACCTAGCGCGAATTTATTCCAGTTGAAAGTGAGGGGTTGATGAGATTCGAACCCGTGACCTCTGTGTCACGTTTGCTCCGATATCATGTTAGAGAATCATCTCAACTAAAAGCTTAAGCTGATGATTGAGGCCTAGGAATATGTTATATACTCTATATGCAAGTAATAGCAGTAAGGCCTATTTCCCAAGTGAACCAAGTTCTAAAATACCCCAAATCGTGCATGTTGTGATTTGCAACAAAATTCCTGAACTCTAGCACCGATCTCCTTTCTCTATTAACACCACCCTCCTTCTCAGCGTACGAAAGAAATTAATTGAAGTCACCCTCGATGAGAACCGGACCCTCATACTCATCACACAAATCTCTAAGCAAAGCCCAAGTTTTGTGTTTATTACTAGCTTCGGGCCAACCATAAACACCAATGAATCTCCATACTGTCTTGTTGAGCCACTTCTCTACACATATGATTTTTGAGACATTGACAAGAGAGTAAAAGTGATGTTGTCACAATTTCAGTAAATACATAAGCCTCCAGCAAGGCCAACACGACTAACTCCTAGGGAGTTAGAAAAGCCAAGTCTGCTCTTTAAGTTTTCAGCTATAGATTTTTTAACCTTCGTTTCTGCTAGAAAAACAGAGTCCGGGCTAAGTAAAGCACACTAAACAGCGGAGTGCTCTAACTGCCTGAGGATTGCCAATTCCCCGGCAGTTCTAACATAAGGAACTCATTGGGATTGGTTGGACACCTCCAACCTCCGCTGGACTCGAACTGGTGTATAAAGCCAAGGTAGCAATTTTCGTGCGTTTTCCTAGATCTACATCCACAACATCACTGTCATAACTTCCTCAATATTCCTCTTAGTCATCTGATCAGCCTGTATCTCCATGATTTGAGGACCTTCACTCAATCCCCTTTGCAATCTCTTCCACTTTTTGCCTTGGGCAACCTGTTGGGGGGCTGTTATAGCAGGGTCTACTGTATCAGAAGGAGTTGTGATAATAGAATGGGTCTGGCTGTTCACGATTAATGGCTTAGGAGTTGTGGTCAGATTTTGAGCAGGGGAGGGAAACAACAGCTTTCTAGCCACTGCGGGGGGTAAGGGGGAAGCCGTATAGCATCCGGGTCCTTGTACTCTGATCTTCTCAAAGAACATTTAGAATTCGCCACATTCGCCAGTAACTTCTTCTCTCGCTCTCTAGCAGCCAGGGTGATGCGAGTTTTACTGTGAGGGGAGGCCATCAACCAAGGTCCATACTGGTAGATCGTGCTTCCGCTGTCTCTATCTTCTTCTCCTTGAATGTGGCAATCTCTGTCAGTGTGTCCCAAACGTCCGCAATAGTAACAGAAATCCCTGAGACGCTCATATTTAGATCCTATCCATTTCTCTGATGAATTTCCAGCATCAATCTTGATTCCTCTTCGCAAAGGCTTATTAATGTCATGGAGAATTTTGACTCTCATAAATTCACCCCACCCTAAGGGGTCATCATCATCATCATGTTCAAGGAAGCCCCCTAAACTTTCTCCCGGATCATAAGCAAAGGATGAATTCCGAAGGCCGAACGGGACATCCAACGTTCTGATCTACATCGGGGTATGTTTAAAGGCAACCTCATAGGGTTGTTCACCCTTCAATATTTCTTTCAGTAACGGAATGTGATTGCCAAAAGACCAGGGCCAGCCTTCAAGCACACGATCTTTATCTAATTCTTAACAATCTAGACAAACTACTAAAACGGAGACTCGAACTGCGAAACTCACTCGCCCTAGAGAGGGACTATCGTACTGGAACCCTAGGCGAACTTTTTGCCCAATTGATTCATTTAAAACATAAGCATAACCCCGATATTATTTTTTGTATAGGAAACTATGGCTAATACTATCAATAGCAAAGGACATACATTTTGAGAATAAATTTATAATATCATTCAGTCGTGCTAAAAAAATAAATAAATAAATAAATAAAAGCTATGAAAAAGAGAAATAGTGTAAAACTTAATACTTCATCCATTTTAGTAAAATTGCAACACTTCTCCTTTCACACTTGCCAATGCATTATTTCACTCACTAATATCATTAATTATCAATAAGAAAAAAACAAAATTTAAAAATTTGGTATTATGAAAATATAAATTGAGGCGAATCTAATAAGATCTCACATGACTACGAGTAAATCATAAAAATTAGTCAAAGTAGGACATGTAAATAGTGCGTAAGATAAAGTATTGCAATTTTAGTGAAATGGAGGAAGTATTAGAACAAAATATGACATATGGGTCAAATTGTAATAAATTCGAGTTCACTTCAGGTCCCGTTCGAGTTTCTCTTAGTAAACTTTAGGTTGGGTTTGGGTATTGGAATTGCCAACTCTAGCTATGGGTTAGTTTGTTTGCCACCCCTCCTTAATGTGTGTACCAAGATAAAGTGTGTCATTTAATATAAAATGGAAGAAGTATTTACTTATTTTATCACATGAAGATCACATAAATATCCAATAAACTTAGGAAGAAAAGTTCCAAACAGACACATCCAAAGAACATATTTAATAAGAAGAAAGAACAAATGGGTGAGATCAAGTACCCTTACAATGATCGACGTTAATCATTTATCTTCTCTAATTATTGCGGTAAAAGATATTTCAATAGAGAAGTTTGTTAAGAACTTATGCTTGTTTCACTATTAAGAAAACCAAATACCTGCTTTAAATTTCCTCTGGATGGCCGGGCATTTGTAGAAAACTTACATATACATACGAGTCGTCTCCTCATTTCCAATTTAGTAATCTCTGTCTCTTTAAAAGACCTGCCATCATCAAAGGATCCTATGCATCAAAAGTACCGAGCAAAAAGATTTTACTAGTATATCGTATTGTAAACATAATAACTCAAAACTATTGAATTCGGAGACATGAGTGGAACAATTGATAATTACTCCCTCCGTCCCATAATATAATTTTTGTTTGTGTTTTTTTACGGTATTTAAGAAATAGGAGGAAGAAGTAGATGAAATACATTAATAAAAGTAAAAAGTACAATTATAAATAAAAGTTAGAGAGAGAAAGTGGAAAAAGGTACAAGACATGTGCAAAATTCAAGGGTAATTTAGGAAGTACAATAAATAAAGTTAAAAAAGTGAGGGTATAATAGTCTTTATATACTATCCAAAAATGGAAACATGAACATCATTTTGGATCTCCAAAATAGAAAAACAAGAACTATATTATGGGACGGAGGGAATACGAGTACTTAATTTTTTTTATACCTTGTATTAGAAATTGTTGTATTTCACAGAGAAACAAGAGAACTTACCATCTTCACTAAACAATAAGATTAAGATTGCTAGGCAGATACATACGCTGATGTCTTCTCTTGGAAAAAATACTGACAATACTTAGGGGGTGTTTGGTATGGAGTTAGTATAGAAAACGGAATGGAAACAAATTAGGAGGGGAAAGGGTAACAATTAGTGTTACCATTACTAGTTGTTTGGTACATCAAAGGAAACGGAAACAATTATCACCATTCCGTTTCCTCTTGTTTGGTATAACAAACGGAAACGAAAAATAAGAATGAATAATACAATATTGTCTATGCTCATATTTTACGGGTAAAAAAAAATAAAAAAAATAACCTAGATAAAAAATATTGTCTATGCTACATATTTTACGGTTAAAAAAAACAATATATATATAAAGCAAAATTGGCACTCATTAATTATCCAAACATTGACTAATAATATGTCCATCATCATATGAATAATCCCAACACATAACTTGTATTGCTCAAGTGTCCGAATTAGTAGAATTCACATCATCTTCTTCATCACTCTCGACAATCAATGGTTGCTTATCAATCTCTTGATCAATACCTTCTATGGCATCAACGAATGACTCACTTACATCTCCGGTAGCTTTGTCTTTTGTGTATATCTCCGCAAGAGTTTCATAGTGAATGAATGGGACTCCAAACAACCCTTTAGCTTTCTTATGAGTCTTCCATATAAGAGAATGCAACAAGTCAAAACATGAAAAGTCATATAAACAATGAGCATGTTAAATTCCTGAAGTATAGGCAAGTCAAATACTGCAGATTGCTTAATTTTACATGTCCCTATATTATCATCACCTCTGAGAAATCAATAGACAAGGAAACAGAAGACAATAATGCAACAAACAATTCAACAATATCATTTTCTCAGGACCAAGCCTCAGGATTGAACAAAGATATAAAGCTTACTGGAATAAATATTTATTTAAATAAAATAAAATTCCTTTGACTGAGAGCTACTTAACATAGCAAAAAGATATTTTTTGAGCTCCTGCTTTTAAGGTTAACTTCTTGTGCACTTGGATAATAGTTGTAACAGAGAATTGCATATTTAGGAATTAGCTAATTTGTTACCATAAAAGATAAAGAGTAGGAAGTGAAAAAAAAAAAAAAAAAAAGAAAGATGTCTGCTAACTCTAAGCTACTGTTCTGTTACTACCAACTGATTGCCATCTTCAGTCATTTTTTATGCTAGCTGTAGCCTGTAAGCATATAAGGATTAGCTCTTCAATCAGTGTCAAAAATAGGAAATGATGCTAAAGTATCACAATAAGGTTTTAATGAAGTTAAAAAAGGATGTGAACAACTTTACAATATGATAAAATATTGTATCAGGCATATAAATTTCTAGAGTTCTGTTCACGCCCAAACACTCCAGGTTATAGCAAAGAAAGCACATGCTCAAGGATTTTATCCTGCTTTCCTATATTAGAGCCTATAAATGATCAAGCCAATAAAGCCTCTAAACTCATGTGACATAGACGTGTATTTAACAAAGAACTCAAAAGGACAATTCCAATCAAGTCACTGAGTCAATATCTGAACAAAGGGTGGTAATGGAGGGTAAGAACAAGATACCAGCCACTGTATGACAACTTGCAAACAACTAGGTGATTCATAGAGTTCCGATGATAACAACAGATACAGCTGCAGACTCGCAGTCTCAATAGATACAAGTCATCTCTACAATAGTCTAAGTTGCAACGATAGACATATTAACAGGTTTGATATCAGCTGAAAAAGCTTCTTAATTAAGTATTAGAGGGACAACTAGATAAGCTAAGGAATTAAGCTGGACAAGGTTTCTACTCATTAGTGGAATGGAAGCAGCCTACTATAGAGGGTGCAGACTACATATGAACTCAGGTCATATGAACAGCAGCAGTTCTAAAGAAGAAAAAAATGAACAAAGAGGAATGAAATAATAACCATTGAAATAACTAGTTGTATTTGTTTAAGCTTTTTCTTCCTTATGGAACGCATAAGTCGAGGCATTGTAGAAACCTTGAAAAATCAGTCCAAAAAATGTACAATAGTATCAATATATTACCCATCAAAAACCATTAAAATACAAGAAACAGAGAAAATAAATCGCAATTGAACCCGTTAAACAGCAAAACAATAGCAATCAACAAAGAATGCTCCACATGTGGATAAATTTAAAATATTTCAATACATAGCAGGATTTTTTTATGCCATAGTTCATGCTTTCGATTTCCATCAATAGTACATCATTTGACAAGTTGACAGGGAATAACATAAACCCTCACAATCCTAATCGTATGAGCGAAATTAGTAGTCAATAATTCATAAGCTAAAGCTAACTGGTTAAATAATCTGGGTAAGTAATCAGGCAGTAGCAGAGTATTTCGATTCAAAATATGGGTAAGTAATCTAGTCATGTTGCTCTTATAAGCAAATAAACCAAAATCATGGGAAAAAATTTGGGGGAAAACACATTATAACCAGCAATTATAGGCAAAAATAGCAATATAAACCATCAAATTCAGCAGAAAATTAACAAACAAGAAAAGAAAATGTTAACAAACAAGCAAGTCACTGATGTTATGAAATCGAACTGATGTTGTGAAATCGAAATTGATATCAACGAACAACCCTAGAAATTGATATCATATTAACAATCTATGTACTACAAACAATCTGAGATAAAAAAAATAATCAAAATACAAACAATCAAACTGAAAATTATACAAATTTCAACACAAATTCAAAATCAAGGGTTTATCTAATAAAAAATTGATAAAAAACAAACCTGTGATGATTAAGATTATTGATTTCTGGAGATTTGAGCTAGGAAATTGATCAAATTGAGCAAAATCTAGAGATTCGATCGATCAAACTTGGGAATTTTTCGGAAAATTATGGAATGAGAGGAGAGAGAAAGAGTAAAAGTTGTGTTTTTTTGGGTTCGAGGAAAGAAACGTGAATTGTTTCCGCAGTTTTTGCAACGGAAACAAATGGGTGGAATGGGTTACCACCAAGTAACGGAATTTGTTACTTTACTCATTAACCAAACATATTCTAACGAAAACGGTAATCTGATTCCGTTTCCACCCCTATAAAAAAACCCATACCAAACACCCCCTTAGCGTGCATAATATGTTTGACGAAAAACTCAAGCTTACATGAGGATTAGAAATCAATGTCAATTAGAAGGTAGAAACACTTGTTTCCGAGGAGCTAACCAATGTTTTAGGCTGACATGCCTAGGTGTCGCAACTCACTTCATATCAAAGGGTTGGACACGGAGAGGTATTTTTGAATTCAAATGAAGAGCTCAAGAAGCATAAGCTATGAACAGCTATATATGCATTGTTGAACAATACACGAGTTTTACTGATACGGAGAATGATCATTCATTCCTGGCCTGAACATGTCAAATCCCATAAAGAACCTACCACAGGCTTTGACTAACCCGATATATTGTGCAACAGTGCAAGCAAGAGTGGTTTGAGACTTTGAGGTAGGATAAAGAAACATGAAAATTCCTTGAGTTATGCATTTTTGAAGACAATAAACAAAACAAAGTGCTAAAACAAAAAACTCCTTGGTTATCATGTTTAGTTGCGCTTAAATTAATTTCACAACCAAAGGAAATCACTTACCATCATGGCAACAAACTAAAAGGGATTTTCCTTTAATTAAATTTGACCTAGCAAACTTCAATCCTGAAGGAAGGTTATTTAACAAAGAAAATTGGTCCAACTTTGGGCTCTGGATAAAGAGATAAAAAGAAAGGAAAAAGAACTAAAAGAAAGCTATTAGATTTTAATCTGAATTCTAGAATAAAAACAACCAATTAACATTGTCATCCAGTTTCCTAGATTTTCCTTAGATCTTGTCCTACACAAGCTCGGCAAGTGAAATTAACGTAGATACTTTTATATCATTTAAGTCTCAATGGAAAGAGTGAGGCAGAACAGCTATTGTTAGCTACCTAACACTCAATAAAATAATTAAAAAGTCTGTAAACACTCCTTTTAGAGATTTAGACTAGTCAAGCTTCTTTTTGCCCTAAACCTTTCTCAACCATACTCCCTCCATTACTTTTATTAACTTATTATAAGATGGGTTAAAGACTTTAAGTTTATCCTAGTATTTAAAGTTACCCCTTATATACTGCTTGGTAATAAAGGTTACCAATTTCTAACATAAATTTTATTCTTGAAAAATTCTGTTTATATAATAGATTAATTAATTTAGCTTTTACAACATGTATTCATTAAAAAACTACACATTAAGGTACAATCAAACTCTCTATAATTTAATTAAAATTGTTGAAGTTTGTTGGGATTTGTTAAGATATTATTTGCTATGCTTATCTTATATTTTAGGTAGTTACCTTGATTATAGGATATGATTGATATTGCTTATATTTGTGTAAATATTCTAGAGATCTCATATTCTAGGAAAGAGGATTGTACGCTATGCTATTTATATGCTCAATGAATGAATTGGTGGGCAAGCTTTAAGCCCTTATCGAAACTTTACATGGTATCAGTCGCTTAGGGAGATTCATACACAAGACAATGGCAGGCGATCAAGAGCCGCTATCACATACAACTAAACAATATATTTCACAGCAAATTGAACCAGATTTTTTTAAATTTTCTTGATCTCAAAAATCAAACAGACATCTCTATTGTACCAGGTCGGATCAATGTCATTATGGCTTCCGCCGATGGTGCTCAGGTCGGCACGGCTGCCGGGTGTGGGTCTACTACTGCCTGCTTAATTAATGGATTTACTTCTGAAAAATGGATGGCTATCAAGAGTCTTATTGGTAATGCTAAAACTCCACCCAATCAAGGTCAATTTGATGATCACTTGTGGATCGTGGATACGGATGCATCAGGACATGTTACTTGTTCCTCTGCTTGGTTATATGACATTCAAGACATATTTGACTGCCCAGTTGGACTTCCAAATGGCAAGACCGTAATGGCTACTAAGGAGGGTTCAATTCGTTTGTCGGAGAAAATTGTTCTCACTCATGTGCTTTTTGTCCCGGAATTAAGTTGTAACTTGATTTTGGTTTCTCAATTAAATGATGATATATGTTGTACTGTCCAATTTAACTCTTCTATGTGTGCTATACGACACCGATCGAGGAAGCTGATTGGAACGGGTGTTAGACGGAATGTACTGTACTATTTCGAAGGTGTGGAATCAGTGCAACATGTGTCGGTGAATGGGGTATCTTCTACTATGGAACTTTGGCACAAAAGAATAGGTCATCCATCTGAAAAAGTAGTAAAGTTGCTTCCTCCTATTATTGATTGCAAGGGTAGTTTAAATAAAGCTTGTGAAATTTGCTTTCGTGCTAAACACCTTAGAGACAAATTTCCTTTAAGTGAGAATAGAGCATCACGTATTTTGGAAAAAATACATTGTGATTTGTGGGGGTCATATAGGCATCCTTCTTCATGTGGTGCTCGATATTTTTTGACCATTGTAGACGACTTTTCTCGTGTAGTTTGGGTCTATTTGCTTGTGGATAAAACTAAGGTGTTTCGTATGTTCATGTCTTTTGTTGCTATGGTTGACAGACAATTTTATCAAACAATTAAAGTAGTTCAAAGTGATAATGGAACTGAGTTTAATTGTTTACATGATTTTTTCTCTGCTACGGGCATATTGTTTCAAACCTCATGTGTAGGTACTCCACAACAAAATGGACGGTTGAGAGAAAACACAAACACATTCTAAACATGGAGAGAGCATTAAGGTTTCAAGCCAATTTACCAATTAATTTTTGGGGGGAGAGTGTTCTTGCCGCTGTACATTTAATTAATCATACTCCTTCTCCTTTGTTGCAAAATAAAACTCCGTATGAAATTCTATTTGCCGTGTCTCCTTCATATAATGCTATTCGCACATTCGGTTGTTTGTGTTTTGCCCATTACCAAAAAGCAAAAGGAGATAAATTTGCCAGTAGAAGCAAAAAAAAGCATTTTTTTTGGGGTATCCTTTTGGAAAGAAAGGGTGGAATTTATTTGATCTTAATACAAAGGAAATTTTTATCCCTCGTGATGTTAAGTTCTTTGAGGACGTGTTTCCTTTTCTAGATCCGGACTCTTCTAATATTACTCTGGAAAATATTGTGCCAATTAATGTGGAGGTGGATTATGACAATGTTGAGCAACATCAAGAGGAAGTGGTAATAAACAACGCAGAAATTGCGAATGATAGCATGGGTGATATTGCCCAGCCAAATGAGAATGATGAGCAGTGGCGGACCCAGGATTTTCCGACTGGTGAGTCACAATCGATAATCAAATATGTTAAAATCTTACATGAAAACAGTGAACATAGGAAAGAGAGGTGGAAGGAAATACCAAAGTAAGGCACCAAATGTATATATAGAATCTATGTTATTAAGTTGAGAATATAAAAACTTGTTGAGTAATTTGTATACATTCTCTAACCGTAAACAATCAAGCATTAGACATGAAGAGCAAATCAATCCATAGAGTAGCATAGGCCAAGAATAACACCACTTAAGCAATGGTAAAAAGAAAACTTACCAACTTTCTTCTGCGTTTCTTCATTGATTGAATCTAGATGAGCCTGCAAAGACATAATGGTAGAACCGTAAAAACCAATTTGTGACTTGGCCACAAAACATAAAAAAAAAAATTAAAAAAATAAAAAGTCAAATCTTATTTATATAGGTTTCTCAAAACAAGCATATTGGATGTGCAAAATGAAAGAAGTAACATATTCGATCATACACATCATAGAATTTGACATAATTAACAAAAAGCTTCACATCAAAAGCCCCAAATATAACCAAAGAAATGAAAGCCTAGCAAAATTGGTCGTGAAGATCATCCAATTACAGTCCCAACCAAAGGGGTTAGACGAAAACATAAGCATTGATACTCGATATTCAGTATCTGACAATATACTACTCATAAGATTCTCTCCTCAAATTAATCCAAAATTATCGAGCCACAACCATTTCGACATCCATCAACAAAATACACCCAGATGCTCCCCACTAATCATCCAAAATCCAAACTGGAACCTAACACACCATAGATAACAGTTCCATCATCACTAATCAATTAAGTATCAATGAATACTAATCTATAAAACCATATCAACATATCATACATTCATACCATTATTTAAAAATCCTGTTAATCGACAATATCACATTCAAAGAAGCTGCAATTGCAAACAACAATGATACCAATAACCAATTTACTGAGCTGCATACATACCAAAAATATATATTGACCCATTAATCCATTTCGACAGTCAAAACCAAATAACAGGGATTAATAACCCCCCTCAGTCAATAAACAAAAACACAATAAATTACCAAACAATCAACAAAATTAAAGGGCATTGTATTATAAAATGAGCCAATCGACCAAATAAAGTCAAAAAATCGAAAACAAATCGATCAAATAAACACCAAAATAATCGAAAACCAATCGACCAAATAAAGCCAAAAAATCGAAAACAAATAATGATCAAATAAACCCCAATAAAAACGAAGCGATTTTGCTGAAATACACCCACAAAGATTGAACCAAAAAAAATTCGAATACACATTGAACATGTCGAAAACAACAGGAACATATTACATATATGCAAAAATCCACGACAATCAAACCCAAAAATTTGAAACTAAATCAAGACAGAGAAACAAGATCGAACCTGATAAATGTGACGATGGGAAAGTCAATTAGTCATCTTCCACAACCTCGGACGCGAAGTCACGAACAGAAGAATGGAGATGAGGCGATTAACAATGGAGGCGATTAGGCGAAGTCACGACTCACCACTCACGAATCACGATTCACGAAGAGAAGAATGGAGGAGATTAGGCGGAGAAGGACTGAAGGAGAAGTCACGATTCACGAAGAGAAGAATCAAGAATGGAGGCGAATCAGGCGATTAAGCGGAATAAGCGGAGAAGGAGAAGCCAGAGCACGAAGAGGCTAGGGTTGAAAGCCTTGAACTCTCCGTCTCTCCTTAACTGATTTTAATTTTTTTTTTTTTTTTTTTTTTTTTTTTTTTTTTTTAAATAACTTAAAATTTTTTTTTGGGCCTGGTGAGTCACTTGACCCACCAGGTCTAAGCCCAAGTCCGCCACTGATGATGAGCAGCAGCCCCTATACACTCACAGCCAGGCAGTGCAGTCCGCAGGTAGCCCGCGGCAAGTACCTGCTGACCGCGGGGGGGGGGGGGGGGGTGGCGGGGTGTGGAGTCTACTGCCAGGAGGACTATCTAGCAGCCACAGCAATAGCTCCTAGCCGACAACAATGAAGAACAGCTCACAGAAGCTACTGCCACAAAACAGCCTAGCGTCGAAACAATTGACGAGCAGCCCACATATCAAGTATTAGGGCGTGGTATGAGGGAGAAAACTCCATCAGTGTTGTTACGTGATTATGTGACTCATACTATTCTTACAAACACTACTAGAAAACAGTCAATCAACGACGGAAAAAATCCGTCAGCAAACCTTGAAATTCCGCCGGAAATGCCCGACGAAATTCCGTCGGAAAGCATCGTCGGAACACACTTTGTAGGAATTTCGCGATATTTCGTCGGAAAGGTCTATTCCGACGGAATTTCCGACGGATTATGTTCTGTCGGCGCTTTTGTTGACTTTAGGTGAAAATCCGTCGCAAGGTTCCGACGGAAATTTCCGTCGGAGTAGGATATGTTCCGACGGAAAATTCCGTCGGTGGGGGAGATATTCCGACGAAAAATTCCGTCGGTGGGGGAGATATTCCGACGGAATTTTCCGTCGGAAAAGGTATATTCCGTCGGAAGAGTAAATAAAAAAAATTCACCACATTCCCCACCCAGATCCACCCCCGCCACCAGCCCACACCACCCACCACGTCCCCAACTCTTTTTCCCACACCCTGACACCCCACCCCACCCCACCCAACCCAGACACCCTACCCCACCCCACCCCACCCCGACGCAGACACCCCACCCCACCCAGACCCATCTCCCCACCCAAACACCCTACCCAGACCCACCAAACCCAACCCAGAACCACCAAATAACCCACTAAACCTCCCCACGCCACCCACATCACCACAACCCCACCCCATAACCACCGACACTACCAGAACGCCCACCCACCACCACCGACACCACCACACCACCACCATTAACCCTTAAAGCCGGAAAAACCCGAAAAAAACCCCAAAAACTTCAAAAAACCAAAATTAAACAAGGAAAATTAATAGAAATGTACGAATATATAATTATCTAATAAATTTTATAAATTAACATTACAATTACATATACAATTAACTAGATCTAAATATTTATTCAAAAAAAAAAAAAAAAACTAGATCAAAACACAAACCTAAATTACAAGATCTACAATTGATGTTTAGGTTGTTGTTGATGAAACCAAGTCAAGCCTCATTTCGACGCCGAACCTCAGTCGTTCCCGGAAAATTCGTCGGAAAACTGGAGCCGTTTATGGGTTGCGGTGAAAGCTTCAGTGAGTGAGTGAGGGAAGCCGTTTATGCGTTGCTGTGAAAGAGGAGGTGAGGAGAGAGAAAGAGAGGAGGAGAGGAGAGAGAAAGAGGAGGAGGAGAGGAAGAGAGGAGAGAGAAAGAGGAGAAGGAGAGGAAGAGATGCAAAAGGGCGGGGAGAGAGAAAGAGAAATGAAAAGGGAAGGGGGTAGGGGTCCGGTTTTAGTGTAAGGGTTTGTTTTTGGTTTTTTTTTTTTTTTTTTTTTAAAAAAAAAAACTTTCCGTCGGAAATTTTCCTACGGATTTAAAACCGTAGGAAATTAATAGGTTCCAACGGATAATATTCCCTCGGAATTGAAAT
Organism: Chenopodium quinoa; assembly: GCF_001683475.1. NCBI lineage: Eukaryota > Viridiplantae > Streptophyta > Magnoliopsida > Caryophyllales > Amaranthaceae > Chenopodium > Chenopodium quinoa. The sequence goes on along the minus strand of NW_018744793.1, from coordinate 23,252 downwards.
CTTCTGACGGAAAATTCCGTCGGAAGAAGTTTTCTAAGGGAATATTCCGTCGGAAGCAGTAAATTCCGAGGGATAAAAAATCCGTCGGAATACTTCCGAGGGATTATCCGTCGCAACTAACATTTTTCGACGGATTTTTTTGACAGACCAAAATTCCGTCGGAATATTCAAATTTTACAACGGAATTTACGTCCGTCGGAACAAATCCGTCAGAAAACGACCTATTTCTAGTAGTGAAACAATCCATCCACTCCATCTTTTAACACATCTTCTCCTCAGCGTTCCTCAGGTACTCCTTACCCTATATAAATTGTGACAATTTTTCTGCTAATTATCGAAATTTTCTTGCAATAATTACTTCAGGTTAAGAACCTCGGTCTTTCAAGGAGAGCATGAAAAGTGCAGGTTGAAGGGAGTCAATGAAAAAGGAAATAGAAGCTCTTGAAAATAATGGAACTTGGACCATGGAAACTCTTCCTCCCGGGAAACGAGCTCAAGTACAACTCCGATGGGACAGTGGAGAGATTGAAGTGCAGATTAGTTGTCTTTGGTAATCATCAAAAAGAAGGCATTGATTATACAGAAACTTTTGCTCCAGTTGCCAAGATGGTCACCGTTCGAGCTTTTCTTGCTATATTGGCCGCTAATAATTGGGAACTCCATCAAATGGACGTTCACAATGCATTCTTACACGGTGATCTTGATGAAGAGGTGTATATGAAGCTTCCCCCCAGTTTTAGGTCTTTCGAACCCAACAAGGTGTGCCGTCTTCGAAATTCTCTTTATGGCCTAAAGCAAGCACCCCGATATTGGTTTGCTAAACTAGTTTATGCTTTAAAAGGGTATGGTTTCTTATAGCCCTACTCTGATTACTCATTATTTACCTATACTAAAGGCAAAATTCAAATAAATGTTCTTGTGTATGTTGACGATCTCATCATTCTTAGTAATTGTTTTCACATGAAGGATCTTGGCTCTCTGGAATATTTTTTGGGCATTGAAGTGGCATGTAGTTCCTCTAGTTTATTTCTTTGTCAAAGGAAATACACACTTGATATAATTTATGAAGCAGGAATGTTGGGAGCCAAACCAGTTGATGACTTCCCAATTGAACAAAATCATAAACTTAGTTTGGCTAGTGGCGAGTTTCTTTCTGATCCGGAAGTTTACAGAAGACTTGTGGGAAGACTTATCAATCTAGCAGTCACAAGACCCGATCTTGCTTATTCAGTTCATATTCTATCACAGTTTATGCAGGAGCCGAGAATTGAATATTAGGAAGCGGCCTTGCGGGTGGTGCGTTATTTGAAAGGCACCCCCGGGCAAGGCATATTGCTTCGTGCAGATAGTGAATTATTTGCAGGGTTGGTGTGATTCTGATTTGGTTGCATGTCCCATAACTCAAAGATCATTGACAGGATGGCTCGTGTTTCTAGGTCACTCTCCTATATAATGGAAAACTAAGAAGCAAAACATGGTTTCTAAATCATCCTTAGAGGCGGAATATCGCTCTATGGCTGCTATCACATGTGAATTAACGTGGCTGAAAGGTATTCTATTGAGCTTAGGAGTGCATCATCGTAAGGCTATTAAGTTGTTTTGTGATAGTCAATCGGCTCTTCATATTGCTAAAAATCTAGTTTTTCATGAGCGAACAAAGCATATCGAAGTTGACTGTCACTTTGTCCGCGATGCGATCACTGACAATACTAGAAAACAGGCAAATTCCAATGGACTTGTTCTGACGGACACAAAATTCCGTCGGAAAAAGCATAATTTCCGACGGATTTATGTTCCGTCGGATATTTCCGACGAATTCAAAAAATACGTCGAAACTCTGTCGGAAATTTCCGTCGGAATTTACAATTTCCGACGGATTTTTAGTCCGTCGAAAATTTCCGACAAAATTTTCGTCGGAATATAATTAAAAAAAATTAAAAGCTTTTTACCAAACCCTACCCAATAAAAAAGCCGGTTCCCTTTCTTCCCATACCCAAGGCGCCCCTCTTTCTTCTCCTTCTCTTTCTCTCTCCTCTTCTCCTCTTTCTCCTTCCTCTCCTTCTGCTTTTCTCTTCTCCTTCTCTTTCTCTCTCCTCTTCTCCTTTGTTGCTCTTCTCCTCCTTCTTATTCTCTCTTCTCTTTCCTCTTTTCCTCCTTCATTGCTCTTCTCCTCCTGCTTTCCTCTTCTTCGTTGTCGTGCTTCTCCAGAGATCGAATAATGGTTATTCTGGTCAAATTCGACCATGAAACCTCTTGATCTAGAGGTTTTATGGTCGAATTTGGCCATATTAAACCAAATTCAAGGTGACATTCAAAGCATTGTAAAGGTATGTTTTCTTTTTTTTTTTTTAATTTTTTTTACACATTCTTCGTTGGTCGGTTGTGGTTGTGGTTTTGGGCGGTTGTGGGTGGTTTTTGGTGGGTAGTTGGTTGGAATAGGTAAGGTTAGGGTGGTAATTCTGGGTTTTGTTTGGGTGGGTTTAGGTGATAGATGGTGGGTCGTGGGTGGTTTAAGGTGGGTGGGTTCGAATTTTAAAGGTATGTTGGTTAAGGTGGTGGGTCATGCGTGGGTTCGGGTTAGGGTTAGGTGGGTTAAGGTGGTGGGTGGATTCAAGTTAGGTGGATTAAGGTGGTGGGTTAAGGTTAGGTGGGTTTGGTGTGTGGGTTCAGGTTAAGGTGGTGCGACTGGTGGGTTAAGGTGGTGCTGGTGGGTGGTGTGGGCTGGTTAAGGTGGTGTGGGCTGGTCAGGGGGACTGGCAAGTTAAGGTGGTGCTGGTGGGTGGTGCGGGGTGGTGGTGGGGGGCTTTTTTTTGTTATTTTTAAAGCATTTTCCGACGGACTTTTTCGGTGCCGGAAATCCTCTTCCGATGAACTAATTCCGACGGAAATTACGTCGGAAAAGTGTTTCCGACGGAATTTCCGTCGGAAAAGGTCATTTTTCCTACAAAACCTTTTCCGACAACCAATTCCGATGGAATTCAGGGTGTTTCCGACGGAATTAATCTGTCGGAAATGGCCTGTTTTCTAGTAGTGTGATGGCTTAATCGATCCTTCATATGTTCATACAACCTCACAGTTGGCTGATGTTTTCACCAAAGCTCTTGGAAAGTCTCAATTCGATACTTGATCCGCAAGTTGGGCGTCTTTACTCCAACCGCTCCAACTTGAGGGGGGGGGGGGTGTTGGGATTTGTTAAGATATATTATTTGCTATGCTTATCTGATATTTTAGGTAGTTACCTTGATTATAGGATATGATTGATGTTGCTTATATTTGTGTAAATATTCTAGAAATCTCATATTCTAGGAAAGAGGATTGTACGCTATTTATATGCTCAATGAATGAATTGGTGGGCAAGCTTTAAGCCCTTATCAAAACTTTACAAAGTTACCCTCAAAATGATCGTTTTTTAATAAAATTAACGAAAAATCGCCTTATACCAGACTGGTTGAACTTCTTATATAGATTTGATCTTATAAGAAATTAGTTTCAATTTATTTATATGGCTTAATTTATAGGAAATTGGTGTTATTCGTTTGTCTTGTCGCCTTTGTTCTCGTACTACCCATAAGCTTTTGTCGTTACATAACATACAATATGAAATACCATGGAATCCTACAATATCTAAAAGCATACCAACAAGTGTGCTCTTCATTTGGACGTTAATGGCCTGATTTTATCTTCTGCTCTTCCTTGCTTCTAAAAACTAAACATGTTTAAAGTTCTTTGTCACTTGTGAATAGAATAATGAGAATTTTTTTGTAATTAAAGTGTTATTGATTCCCAATGTATTGGTGATTAAAATAAATCTAAAGTTTCCAATCACATAGTCTACGATTACTCAAAATTTAAAGAGAGATTGATCATATGTTGCCTTGTGCAAGGGGATCATTGCCAAGGGAAGCCAATTGGCAAGATAATTTATAATGACAAGACAACATATAAATTATGGCTAAATAGATACTAATATAACTATATAAGTATGACTAATTCTAGGGTTGATGCATACATCAATCAAGGCTTGGGTCACTTGGTAAAATTTTTACAGTACCTTGAATCCGTTGAGCTTTGATTTAGGCTGGCTATAAGGCGGTCCAAACAAAGCCGCAGACCAGGGCCTTCTAAGCTCTTTCTCTTTCTTCCCTGTGCGGGTCGAGCCAATGCGGTTCATTGGTCAATAGGGGGTCTATAATGGACAGACAAATAAAGTATCAATTGAGAAGAATATAGGACAAAGCCATAATTATTAAGTATATATATGAAAGACCAATCTTCCGTACCGCCTACGAAAAATATTCGTGGATTTTTTTTTACATTATCGGTTTTCTTTATCAATTAAATTGGGCAAACATTTTAGCTCTATATTGACCCTACTCATCACGGCCCTATAAAATTAAAGATATTGTCGATTAAGAGCTCTTTAACCTTGACATTAACCCTATTATTATTAGGTCACCCTACCCACTAGATCTTATCCCCCAGGCCCCCCACACATAAAGGTGTAAACCTGATCTGACTCCGATTTAAATTTTAATTCGCATAAACACAATAATTTAGTATGACTAAAGTATAAAATTAAATCCAATCCAATCCGACTTCACTGAACCCGATTCGAAATTCTGAATGGGCATCTCTACGGCCACCCATGCGTTTGGACTAATTTTTCATGAAAATTTAACTTGGAATTCTTGTTTTTACAATGCATGTTTCATGCAATATGCTTTTTGCTTAGGATGTTATTTGGTGTATCTTTTTATTTGTCATCTACACTTTTTGATTCACGTCTTTCCATGCTAATTTAGGCTTTAGTTTACTTGGCTAAAAGGGGTGGAAAATTAATAAAATAGACTAAAGATAACTGAAATCTAGTTGGAAAATAACATGTAGTCTTTCCTCGAGTCAACAATAACAATTCCTATCATTTGCTAATAATAAGCAGAATAATGTAGAATTATTGTAGATTGCTCAAAGTTTAGACTTTAGAGTACTTACATTTAAGTTCTATCCGCATAACTCACCTTAATTATAATTTTTCATTGATACTAAATTTAATCTTTTATGTTGATTTCGATTTTAACTTCCAACTATTTCCCTTTGTTGGTTACACTTAGGCCTTATTTTATTCAACTTATTTATACTTATTTCAGAAAAAATAAGTTCAGATCAGCTCAGATCAGAACATCATTTTACGTACGGTTTTTTATCGCTAAATATCTTTAATTACGTAATGAAAAAAATTGTGAAAAATTACATATTAATAAACTACACATTATAACGACTCTAACAAGATCCCACTTGATATATTTTTTCCTTATAGATTATCGTACACTTAAGGTCAAAGTTTGGTCAAATCACACAATCAGATCAAATCAGATCATATCAGACCAGACCAGACCAGATCAGATCAGTAAAAATAAGGTGAACCAAACAAGGCCTTCATTTATTTCTATATTATATGAGATTCTTCTTTTCTACTTTTTTCTTACAATTACATGCCTTCATTCACTTTGGCTCTTGAATTACCCTCACTCATAAGATCCGATCCAATTTTTCACTAGTTATTAGTTGGTCTCACATCTATGTGCCTTGACCTAGACTCAAATCACACTACGTACAGAATATTTCAACACAAAAAAATAAAATACAATCCGATAATGTATGCGCTATTGTATTGGTTATGTGTGAACCTTATTTTTCCCAAAGAAGCATAACACGACATGTTAGGCATAATAAACCACAACAACAATTGTTATTCCTTCGTGGCACGACTGATGCAATCAACATTTGTACCTACGATATTTATTTGAAAGTTATGGCACGACTAGACACTGTTCATGACTACAGGATTGTGCTTTAATTTGCCAATCAAATCCAAAAACCCTAGACATGTAAAGACGACATTACCAAATATCATCTTTAAATTTAACGGTGCCCTAACAAAAATGAATAACAAAATTTAAACACCCTCAATTTTTGAGACTCTAACTGCACGACATGGTAGGTAAAACTTTCAAATAAACATCATTACACCAACTATCTACAACGTACGAAAACGATGTAAAAATCTAGTAACATTAACACATTTTCGCTTGATTGATTGGGATATAAATTATGTTCATCTTTTCTTCTGATAAACTAATTATGGAAAGTTAGAAGTACGAGTACAATACAATACAGTACATTATTGCCTCTATAAGTCTAGAATACTCCGTATGTCATTACTTTTTTCACGGGTATATTCTGTGTCAGACAAAAAATCTTCAGTTCAATAAATTGTTAAACTATCATTAAAAATTAATTTCTGATTAAATAAATAATTAAAATACCTTAAGATTTAAAACTCGAGAATTACAACATTTTTATAAAGTCAAAACATGGGTTAAAAAGAAAAAGATAAGGTAAGAGCACTACCAATTGTGAGCTAAAAATTTTCTCATGGGCATTTTGAGTGGGCATAAAATTTGCTCATGCATTACAATGGTGAGCAAATGAGAAAAAGCCAAAAAATGCTCATGAGCATTTCTGAAAATGCCCGAGACTTGAGCATTTTTTAAGATGAATAGTGCTCTGGTGGGCCCCACAATTTGCAATGGTTATATTTTTTGTAATGCAAATTCTGAAATAAATATTTATTAAAAAAAAAATTAAAATTTGCAACGGTCATAAAATTTAATTCTCTATAAATAGACATGCATTTTGGTATATTTTGGTATAATTTCAGAAATACCATAAATCCTCCATATTCTTTATTTTAACAATAAAAACGACACAAATAAAAAAAAATAAGTTACACAAATTTAGACTAGTTTTTATTTATTTGGAGTAATATTGTTAAAATATAAATGAAATTAATAAATAAAGAAGTGTTGTGTAGGAGAGAGAAAGTAATGGTGGGGTATTGAAAAAGTAAGAGAGAGAGAGAGAGTAGTGGCAATCATTTTTTTTTGCTCACTATTGGGAGAGAAATTATGAAAAAAATTTGCCCATGACAAAACAGATTTGTTGAGAGAGAAAGTGGGTAGAGAGATATTGGGTGAGCATTTTTTTTGCTCATCATTGAGAGTGGTCTAAGAAAAAGATAAGCAGAAAAGAAAAAGTAAAGCAGTGAAAAATCAAAATGCTACTGCAATAAAAAGACTCGTCTAATAATCTCGTTTCCCGATAAAAAAAATCATAAACTATTTCGCACTACATTAATGAAAGTTATCCAAAAGACTACAAATATAAGAAAAATATAATCACGATTGTAATCATTTTTGAATGATAATCATCTTATCATACCATCAATCACAACCACTTATTTCTTCCCAAATTATAATCCTTTTTTTTTTCCTCTTCTTATTTTCTTAATACATCGGAGTAATCATTTTTACTTAATAATTGCACTAGCAATTTACAATGAATACTATGATAGTGCATTTGATTTTTAGTTCGGAATACATGGTGATTGAATCGATTGTAAAGTCTAATAGATTCTAACTAATCTAAATTTATTTCGAGTATAATGAAACCCTCTCAACAAAAATTATGTTATAATGATTAGTCTAAAAACATTTGATTAGATTCAAATTTGAACAATTCTTACACTAATTAATCTAAGCATGTACTCCCATCGTCTCAAAAATTGTCCTATAAGAGAATTGTTACCATTTAACGTTCAACTAGCTAAACTTAATTAAATGATAAGAGAAAAGTATGCTCAAGAAAAAAAAGTTATAAGAGAAAAGTAAAAAGAACAGTAGTGTATGTGAAAGCTAAGTTATAGTCACTCCTATAATATGAGGCAAACTCAAAGATATATCAAAATAGAGAATATGTGGCAATTTTAGTGAGACAGAATTGACCTTGTTCTTTTGATTTTTTGGGCAGAACAGATTTTAGCAGAGTAAAGCAAATGTTAGCAGGTTAATAATATTTAGCAGAGCAGGCTTAGCTGGATTCAGTAAAGCAGAGCAAAGTAGAGCAAATTTTAGCAGACCAGAGCAGCTTAAAAGAACAAGGCCTTATATCCATTTTCAGAGTGCATGTCGCATAGCTGATATGCATTTACAAAGCATATAGGAGGGAAAAAATGTAAATTTGGCAAGCTTATGAAAAAAAGCTAACTCTACAATGGTACATTATAATGTACCATTATTCATGTATAATGTACCATTAAAGTATAAGTTGTCTTAATAGTACTTTTTTGTACTATTATGCATGTAGTAGTACTTTTTACCATCATGTAGGTTGAATATTTTCCCTCAAAATACTTACCACCTATCACCAATTATACATATAGTGGTACATTTTTCTATTCTATTTATTTGCTAACAAATAGCAGTTATGCGGTAAGAGTTAATCCCATTTTCCTACTAATGGTCCTATTATACTCCGTACTTCGGCATTAATGAAAAGAGAGGAAAAAAGATTACAGAAACCAAAGTATGATGACTGTCATCCATTTAAAACTGTTGCCATGAAAAGGCAAACACTCTGACTCCCAACACCACCACTACTCTCTCTCTCTCTCTCTCTCTCTCTCTCTCTCTCTCTCTTCACAAGACTAATCCTTCACTCATTTAAAGTGAGCGCCACTATTGACTACACATATCCCATTTCTTGTGACTTTGTGAGTGTTGTAACTACTTCATTCTCTCTTCAAATTCCTCTTTTTTAACTCAGAAAAAAACTCTGCAACAAAACACATAGAAACATGAAAGTTTTCAATTTCAGTGGATTCTGTTGTACCCTATTCTTCTTCTTCACAATCTTCTTTCTTGCTTTGCAAACATCTAATTGTGCAACCGTGGTTGTTGATGGTGTCACTCACTGGAATCATCCTTCTGCCAACATTGGAGATACTATCAGTAAGCATTCTCAATTCACCAATTTTTTACTCAATTAGGCTCTACATTATAAACTTCTTGTGTGTCGCAAAATGACAATGACGTAAACGCGATTTAATCTCAGGAATGTTAGATACCACCACTTTACCAACACATCCATATTTTGAGCTACATTAACTATACTAATAATGTCAAATGCTTTTATTTCTCTGCAGTATTCAAGCACAAGAACCAGTACAATCTCTACATATTCAGAACAAAAGAAGCATTCAACACCTGCAACTTCACTCAAGCAACACCACTCTCCAACCACAATTCCACAACCTACACAGTAAGTAAAACACCCCCACAAAACCCTCATTCTCTAATTCCTTACTTTTTCATTCACGCATTTCATCAAATACTTAATCTGCATTTTTCTTTCCCAGTGGCACCCATCAAGAACAGGGTCCTTCTACTTCGCATTCAACAATGGCACCAAAATCCCATGTCAACAAGGTCAAAAACTAGCTATTAATATCACAACAACAGCAGAAGCAACCCCAACTTCTCCGGCGCCGGAACTTCCACCTCCAGCGACTCCAGGCGGCGTCGTTTCGTCTTCTCCGTCATACCTTGGCCATTTCAGCCACGAGAGAAGGAAGGAGCTAGTCCCGGACCAAGTTACAACGACATCGGAATCTCGCCGGTGCCGGCGGCTTCACCGGCGGCGATGGGAAGTATACCCTTTATTAATAGCAATCCGGCGGTTCCTTTACCTACTGGTGAGGTTGATTCTGCTACTATTCGACCCTTCCCAACTTCTGCTAATCAAACTTCTTCTCAGGTATATTTTGTCTTTCCTTTTTTAGCTTAATTTAATTGGGTTTTTTCTATTTTTGGAAGACAGAGGTTTTTCAATTGTTAAAGGACAATTTTATTTTAAATTTGGAGATTAATAAAATTAGACATAAGAATACAAGATAATTTATGGTTCAATTATCGTAGATTTTAGGGCAGTTTATCTTACTTACCTAAAAAATATGAGTACTTAGAATGTGCTAAGTATTACAACGTACATATTTTTTTGTTTGGGCTTGTAGAACAAGGTCTAAGTCGTATATCAATTTGATTTTGGTTTGGGTCAATTTCAATTTGAAGTCTTTGTGAAACTCTAAATTGTTTTTGGATCATTTTAGGCTTTTGGCTTATTTTTGTAAACACTTATTAGGTAGTTATGTGCTTGGGTTTAGTTAATTTTGGGTTTTGGGTCATATGATTACAGTAATTGGGTCTATTTTGGAAATAAATAAATAAATAAAAAATAATCTGACGAACTATAATGATTGAAAGATTAACAATGATTGAAAGATTAACAATAATTGAAATATTAGGAGTTGATTTCCATCACTTCCGACTTTAAATCAAGTTATGAGAGAGATTAGGGGTCGACTTCAAATCGAGTTTTTAGAGTTTTTCTTGTGGGTTGGGATCCTCATGAGTCATATAACTAGTATCCCTCTTTCAAAGACTAGCTGGACACAGCCAACAAATTTCCAAATTATAATGAAATAATGTCAATTAGTCATAGATATACATTGTTTGGATTTATGTCATAAAATAGCATTGGAATGCAACCTTTTGGGAGTGTGTTTGGATTGTTCCAAATTTAAGGGATTTACTATAAACTATTATGTTCTCTGTTAATTGTAATTAATTACTACTGACACCCTTTTACTTTGTTAATATTTTTTCAGGGAGTGAAGGTGATGGGGTTTTTCAAAGGAGTAATACCTCTATGTTATGTAATTATTGTAATGGTTACAATAATATAAAAATGAGAGTTTTTATTGATTAATGTAAAATGAAATATATATAGAATTAGTAGGATTAGCCAGGTTGTTTAGAATGGGGTGGGGTTAGATTAGGAGTGTGAGAAAAGTAGCTTTAGAGGGGTGGTTGTTAATGATAATATGCTCTTTTAGACTTTATTACTTTGGAATCATTGTTATTATTATAATTACCACTTTTAGTAGTCTTTTCTTTTCTTTTACAATTCATATTGCCTATTTTTGCATTTTAATAATCATGCTTTTTCTTTGCAAATGTTTTGGCTTTATTCTATTCATTATTTTTGTAACCAAACTTTGAAAGATTTTCAACTTGCACGAGCATTACAATGATGCAATCACGGGCGAAAATTTAAGGTAGGCAGATTTAGGGCCTTCAAGAAAATTGACCCCATATGACCCGCAATCCAATAATTATTGTAGTGACCTAAAAAATAAATCATCGTATTCAATTTATATCGACACATGAACCCTGTAGAAACCATTATATGATATGACTCGAATTAATTAGATTTGTTTTGTAGTCATTGTTGACTTAATTTGTAACCGGACTACAGACTTGACTTGATAGCTCTAGACGGAGTGAAGGGTTAAGGTTTTGTAGAAATTTGTTGGTGGTCACGAGTTGTAATTTAATCTTGTAATCTAAGAGAAGAGAAAGAAAAGAAGATAGGTGATGATGGTAATGGTATCCAATGTAGTGTAGGACAATCTAATGTGCATGATTTAGGAAGAGTGTCCTCTGTTTCTGTACCTACCTCGAATTCCCATCTATGTCCCCTGATAACATGGCCATTGTTTGGTGTGGATTGTTTATCCTAGTTCGAATTTCTTACTGAGTACTACTCGTAAAATTTACATGACGTGATTTTAAACCGTGTTGAAATTGGCAATGAAATTCATTAAATATGATAATCATACGGGTAATATTACCACAATTGATTTATTATAATAATTTGTTATAGAATTCATTATTATAGCTTGAATTAAAATGATCGTAGTGACTCGTTTACTGCCTCTAGATTGATGTCGTATCCAAGTGATAAATCATTCAGTTAAATCTTGCTTTTATTAGTGTCTCATCCTAGTCTTTGGCATATTAATTTTTAAGGCCGGATCAATTTTTATTTTTTTAATGTTTAATTTGTACAAAAATGAATTAATGTTGACTATTTATTTTTTATTAGGCCAAGGTGATTTGTAATCCTATTTGGGTTTGGACATGAATCGAAGTATAAATTTTATTATGTGCTCCACTTAAAAGTCATAAGTGAGATTGTAAGAAAACTATAACTTCATATATACCATAAATACGTTACCTCTGATACACTAACAATCATCCTACATAATTGTGAAGATATCTTGTTTCAATGTGCTAAGGTTGATCTAGTAGGAAAGATTGCACTTTTCATCTTGAGGTTGAGGGTTCAGTTTCCATTAGTGACTAGGGGTGAGCAAGACCGGGTACCCGGTCATATTTGCAATACCCGGATCCGGAACCGGATATAACCGGGTCCCAAAAATTGGAACTAGTCCCGGAACCGGTTAATACCGGATCCAAATTTCTTGGAACTGGTCCCCGGTATTATTCAAAGTAGTAAAATACTGTTTTTTTTTCTTAATAATTGTTATATAATATATATAATGGAATTTTACAAATAATGTTTTTTTTGTTTTTTTCTTTTTTTTGGTAAATAGAACTTTGTATTACCAAAGAGGCTAGCAAAATACAAAGATTACAAACTAATAAGCCAAAAAGTACCAATTCAACAACCTAAAATATCAATACAACAATGTTGCAACATAATCAAAACAAGTACTTAAATAAAAGTTTAGACAGAAAAGGGGAAGAAAAGGAAGGGCAGCAGCAGCAGTTGAGCACACCAGCAGCCAGCAATAAGACTAGCAGCAACCATCTAAACAAGCGACCGCCGTCCGGTATCGGAGAAGACCGAGAGAATCAAGGAGTTGAGGAGAACGAAAGAGGAGAACAGAGAAGATCGAGAGAATTCAGAACACCCTAGAATGAATGGATGAAATGAGGAGGCTGAGTGGCTGACAGAAACCCTAGAAGAAATGAATTGGATGAAATGGGCCTAATGTTGTACTGGATTGGTGGATTGTTGGGTTTTTTAAGAAAAAAATTTAATGTTTTATAACTAAACCAGTACCGGTTCCGGGTACCCGTTTTGTCTGGATCCGGGACCGGGTACCCGGAACTGGAATTGGTTTAAATCGGGTACCCAGTGGGTACCGGGTCCGAAATTTTAGGATCCAGTCCGGAACCGGTTACAACCGGGTCCGACATTTTGGACCTGGTCCCGGAACCGGTGAGACCAGTTTCGGGTCCGGACCCAGCGGATCCTAACCGGTACCGGGCACCCTGGGTCTTTGCTCACCCCTACTAGTGACACATTGAGGGTGAGGAACCCTGTTAATTTCCAGAGAATTCTGGAAAGAAAAAAAAAGAGAGGAGAAAACATGGAGAAGAAGAAGGATTGAAATTTTATTATGAGAGAATTAGTTATTACATAAGAGCAAAATAAACATTTATACTAGAGGTTGTTACAACAAACTTTCTGATCATAACATAATTTGTTGTTTAGGACAGGCTGAGATGGCATAGAGCATAGCTAAGATTAGTTGCTCACTTGCTGAGCTACGTTGCTACTTTGTTGTGCTATGTAGGCAGGCTAGTTATTCTAACACCCCCCCCCCACCCCACCCTCAAACTTGGGATTGGTTGAGAAACCATACCAAGTTTGAGAAATAAGTCTCTTTGCTGATATACAGGAAGTTGCTTTGTGAAAACATGCATCATCCAACTGTTGATTAGTAGGAATATAGCTCAATTCAAGAAGACTTTCAAGCACTTTATCCCTTGTAAAGTGACAATCCACTTCAATGTGTTTTTTCCTTTCATGGAATACAAAATTTCGAGCAATGTGAATGACAGATTAAGCGTTACAATATAACTTCAAATTTGTGACACCAAATTCTTCAAGTAATCGAACTACCTAAGCAACCTCACTAGCAGCATGAGCCATGGCTCTGTACTCAGCTTCAGAGGAGCTCTTAGAGACAGTGCTTTGCTTCTTGCTTTTCCAAGATATAGAGGAATTACCAAGTAAAAAACACATAGCCAGTGACTGACTTTTTGGATGAGGGGTAAGAAGCCCAATCCGAGTCAGAAAAAAGCTTGCAAACTAAGTTGATCAGTAGCCTATAAAAGTATGCCTTATCCCATAGTATTATCTAGGTATCTCAAGGTGTGTTGTAAAGCATGAATGTGAGGCAATCTAGGAGCATGCATGAACTGACTAAGTGTTTGAATTGCAAAGGCAATGTCTCATCTCGTATTTGTCAAAAAAATTGAGCTTCCAAACATAGCATCTGTAAAGCTCAGGATTGTAATATAAATCACCTTGATCAATATGGAGCTTGAGAGAAGAAGGAAAAGGAGAGTTGGCAGGTTTTGAGACATCAAAATTCACATGGTTGAATGAGCTCCTTTGTGAATTTTCTCTGAGTGAGAACATAACCAGCATCACATTTGCTAACTTCAATCCCTAGGAAGTAATTCAACATACCCAAATCTTTGATACTAAAGGTGTGATGGAGGTGAGATTTCAGATCAGAAATAGTTTATTCATTTGAACCAGTGATGATAATACCATCAGCATAAACAGCAACAATAGTTATATCTGCCTCATGTCTTTTAATGAACAAAGAATAATCATTCTTTGATTAAGTGAAGCCTTGAAATTTAAGTTCTTCAACCAATCTTGCAAACCACTGTCGTGAAGCTTGTTTCAAGCCATAAAGAGACTTAGTCTGCAAACATAGCCTTTAGGAGCAGAAACACCTCTGGTACCTTCATATAAACTTCTTTATTGAGAGAGCCATGTAAAAAAGCATTATTGATGTCAAGTTGAAATAAATTCCAGTTGTTCCTTACTGCCAAAGAGATCAAGCATCTTACAGTAGACATTTTGACAATAGGTGAAAAAATTTCTTCATAGTCAATGCCTATTTTTGAGTAAAACCTTTAGCTACTAGCCTTGCTTTGTATCTTTCAATGCTGCATCAGCTTTTTCTCTTTATTATGTAAACTCATTTGCACCCTATAGCCTTCTTTCTTTAGGGAGCAGGACAATATCCCAAGTGTTATTCTAATTGAGAGCCAAGATTTCTTTATCCATTGCTTCAACCTAGGAAAAATCAGAAGCTGCTTCTGAGTAACTGGTTGGTTCAATGAGAAGCTGAGATGAGTTGATGATAATTTTCTGCTTTGAATCAGGAAGGGAATCAAAAGAGACCAGATAACACCAGTGACTGGAGCTGGTATTACAATAATAATCTGAAAAATGAGATGGAGGTTTAGTTGGCATGGTTGATTGTCTAAGAGGAGCTGCAGTATTTGTCTTAGAATTTTCAGAAGTTTCATAAATGATATGTTGTGTTTGTGAGTGGCTGAGCAATGAAAGAAGGGTCTATAGATGGTGGAGTAGAAGTGTCAGAAGAAGATCGAAAAGACATCAGGTAGATCAAAACAAGGAACATAATGAATGTTTACAGGAAGAAGAATTTGGTTGCATAGGCTTTCTTTGGAGAGGATGAAAAATGGAATGGAAAGTGTTTCTCATAGGAAACAACATCTTTAGTGTTTCTCATAGAAAACAACACCTCTAGCAATAATGATCTTGTTTGTGGCTAAGTCTAAAACTTTTTAAGCTCTAGGATCTAATTTAGATCTGTGGACTCTGGAAGTAGCAGTGTAACATAAGCATCCAAACACTTTCAAGTGACTAAGGACAGGAGCAGTATTATATAACTTCTCATAAGGTGACTTGAAATCAATACTTTTGAGAGGCATTCTGTTTATCAGAAAAGCTGCAGCTAGGATACAATCACCCAAAAAACGAGCAAGAACTATTAATTGGAATGAACAAAGCTCTTCAGTTTCCAGAAGGTGCTTATGTTTTCTTTCCATAACACCATTTTGTTGTGGAGTGTCGGAACAAGATCTTTGCTCCACAATACCATGCTTTAAGAAAAGCTATCTCATATCTCCTTTAGTGAGACCAAGAGCATTGTCTGATCTTACAGTCATGACTTTAGATGAAATTGAGTCTCAACAAATGATAGAAATTGAGACATGATTGAAACTGATTCTATCTTATTTCTCATGAGGTGAACCCAAGTCACATGTAAGCATCAACAATGGTTAAAACTGATTACAACCATATTTAGTGACATGAACATAAGGTCCCCAAACATTAATATGGAGTAATTCAAATGGTTTATTAGACTTTATAACAACTAGTAGGAAAGAAAATCTAGACTGTTTAGCCAGAGGACAAATTTGACACAAATCTTCAGCTAAACAACTTGAACATCTGTCCCTTTAATGGAATTTATTTTTTCAAAAGACATATGACTAAACAAAGGTGCCAAAGTTTAGCTTCTTCAACTATTGTAAAGCTATGACTCTCATGGTCAGCAACATTATTACTTGTACTCAAGAAATCTTCACTCATACTGTAAAGTCCTCTGTCTAGTTTACCAAGCACAATTGCCTGGTCAAAGAAGGACCCTAGATCAAACATGTATCAGTATTAAATGATAAATAACGTGAAATATCTTTCCAGAGTTTTGATATAGAGATCAGATTGAAATGAAATCTACCACATGTAACACATTGTTGAGTGTTATGCCTGAATTTTAGAACAATTACTCCTGTATGTTCAACTTTCAATCTCTTTCCATTGGTATAGTTATGAATGGATGCACCACTATCTAGAATCCACTTAGACATTAAATATGAAGCTAGGAAAAAATTTACCTGCCAGATGAGATTGTTGCTGTCAGCTCAAAGGAACTTGAACCTCCAGAGAGTTCACCTTGTCAGTAGCTTGCTGTTTTTCCAGATACTAAATGACTTGCTTATGCTGTTCTTGAGTAACAGTCATATTCACCATATCACCAGTCTCATGAATGTCCTAAGATTCATCCGAAAATGCCGATAAGCAGCAACTCTCTTGCCTTTGGCTTTGAAATCAACAGGAAATCCATGCAGCTTGAAACATTTGTCTCTGGTATGATTCCTCATTTTGCAAGTAATCATAATACAGCTTATTCCTTGTGTACACAAAGTTTCTTGTATTTCCAAATCCAGAAATCAACTGGTTGTCCTGTAACTCTAACAAAACTAGAAGGCTGTTGAGGCTTATACTCATTGAATTTTCTTTGCATAGAAAGCTGTTGTCTCTAAATTATGCTGATTTTTTATATTATTCAAATTCATGTGAGTTTCTTCATGTAGCAGTAATCCATATGCTTTAGATACAGTTGGCAAAGAAATTCATCGTCAAGATAGTGCTCTTAGTAATACTTGTCATTTACTTTCATCAAGAAGTGAATTAGCTCTAATTTTCTGAGACTTGAGCAGTTACTGTGTCAAAGTTACAACTACAGCAGTTACATACACAAGCAGGTAGAGGATCTAAACCATCTAATTTATCCCATAGTTACTTAATTCGAGTGAAAAATTCAAGAATACCTTTAGTTTCATTCTGAGAAATATCTGCTAACTGTTGTTGAACTGAAAACAACTAAGGACCAGAAGATTGACTGAATCTCTCATCAAGATCAAGCCAAATTTGCCTTGCTGTCTTCAAATACAAAACACTTCGAGCAATTGAAGCATTAAGTGAATTTGGGAACCAGGAAATTACCAGATTATTGCATCTGGTCCAGATTTTGAAATTTGCTGAATTATTTGCAGGTTGATTTAAGCTTCCATCAACGAAGCATAATTTGTTCCTGGATGACAATGCAATTGTCATAGAACGCTTCCAGTCATTGGAACCAGTTCCATCAAAAATTATATTCACCAACTTTGTTGTTGTAAGACCAGAATTGCTCAAGAAGTATACAAAATTTGGATTTGTGATGAATAACCTTCTGCATTTGCATCATTTCGAGGTGCCATTTCCAGAAAAATTCAAGCTATAACAGGAAGATATGAAGAACTTTGTTCAATTTTGAACAATTGACAGTGAAAGTAGAAAGAGAAATCTAGAGCTTAGAAAACGGAATTTGGATTAGATTTGAGCAATATTATGCACTGATACATGTTGATTTCCAGAGAATTCTAGAAATGAAAAAAGAAAGAGAGAAGAGAAAAACTTGGAGAAGAAGAATGACTGAAATTTTTATTATGAAAGAATTAGTTATTATACAGCAGAGCAAAAATGAACATTTATACTAGAGGTTGTTACAGGTTGTTACAAACAAACTTTCTGATCATAACAAAATTTGCTGACTAGGATAGACTGAGATGGCATAGATCATAGCTAAGATTAGTTGCTGACTTGCTGAGCTACGTTGCTGCTTTGCTATGCTATGTAGGCAGGCTAGTTATTTCCAACAAACCCTTACCCTCTGTAGGGTCACTCGAAGCACGCCTACTTAAGCATGTTGTGAATATGCTTGGCACTCATAGGAAGTTGGAATTGACATTATATGATTAGGGACAGGGAAAGTAAGGAGCCGCCAACAAGTTTTTTAAGGAACTTGTAAACCGTTCACAAATCATTTAAGGCAACCACGATAAAGGGACAACGATAGGAAATAACAATTGACCCGTGAAGGTTACAGCCCATTCATAATCCATGAGATTACTAACTCCATATGGTTCGAAACACGAAAGGAGGATCGGAGATGATGGTACGAAGTGAGTCATGGAGTCACATTCGCCCGTATTGGCCTCTACTCGATTTTTATTGTGAAAAGTATTTCCTGCGATCTCAAAGGCATGCAAACAAAGATTCAATTTGCTCCAAACTAATATTAGGCTAAATTGGTTGAATGTTAATGCAACATATAATTCTATAATATTGTGATCACTTTAGTTAAACAACAAGATTAAAAAGGAACCTAAACCGGTTCGTCCAAATTATCTTATTAGGTGTTACATTCAATTACATATTCCTTTAGCATGCAATATTGTCATCAATATAATAGAATAAACATCAAACATTGGAAAGCAATTCAACCATAACATCATTAGTCAAATCAAATCATAATAATAACCCTATTCATGATACTAGATAAGAATAATAATAAGAGTAATTAAGTGAATTAATTACTCACGTTCCACGCTTCTTTAAATTGCTACATCATGAATAAAAACGTTAGTACTTTAATAAATAATAAATAAAATTGAAATAAGATTAAAGGAAAATAGAGTTGATTTGGTCCAAACCCTCAATCAGTAACCCTCAATCAGTTCTTACTTTCACACCTTGGTTTAAGTATGGAATTTCGAGTGTTGTATGGAATCCGGGGAGTGCTAAAGGGAGGGATGATGTAATTAGGAAAATAGGTTTAAAGCTTAGAATATGAGAGAGAGAGATTAGAATGTGTGTTGGTGCCCCGAAACTGAGAAATCAGCCTTGTATTTGTAGAGGAAGTGCGAGAGGTGAGGCACGAAAACCTAGAAATGAGGCGCTCCGAAGAAAAAAAAACCCTAGAAATTGCGTTGTCATGACGCAAAATTGACGTGACACGGTACAATTTGCCGTGGCACGATAGAGTCTGCCGTGGCGCGGAATTTTTATCATGACAAGGCAAATTCCTTTTCTGAAATTCCGTCTAAATTCATTTTTATCTTTTTATTTTAACATTAAGTACGGGGCACTACTAGAAAAAGGCCATTTTCAACGGAAAATTCCGTCGGAAACACCTTGAATTCCGTCGAAAATGGGGGATTCCGACGGAAATTCCGTCGGAACAGGTTGTCGTAAAACAATTTGTAGGAAAAACGGCCTTTTTCCGTCGAACAGTGTTTTCCGACGAAATTCGACGGATTTCGGCGTTTTTTTTTTACTTAATTGAAATCCGTCGCAACGTTCCGACGAAAATTTCCGTCGGAGTTGGAGAGGTTTTCCAACGGAATTTTCCGTCGGAAAAGTCAATCAAAAAAAAAGCCCCACCTGCCCAGAAAAACCCTCACCCACACCCACACCCACCTGCCAGAAAACCCCACCGACACCCACCCAGACCACCTCCACCCACACCCACCCCACCTGCCCAGAACAAACCCCCACCCACACCACCCCCCAACCACCCACACCACACACCAGACCACCCCACCCACACCACCCCACCTGCAAGAACAACCCCTACCCACACCCACACCCACCCAGACCCACCCCCCCCACACCCACCCCACCTGCCCAAATAACCACCCACACCCACACCCACCCAGACCACCCCCACCACACCCAAATCTACCCGAAACCCAAAACACCTAGATTACCCGAAACCGAAACCAAAACGTAACCAACTCTAAAATCGTCACCCACCACGCCACAATCCACAAAACCACCGAAACTACCCCAAAAAAACCCAAAACCACGCCAGAATCCACGAAACCACCACACCATCACAATCGCCACCCACACAGCCCACACATCACACACGCACACACAACAACTTAAAACCCAAAAATTTAAAAAAAAAACGAAGAAAAAAAAAATCACAAAATCACAAAATTAAATTGAAATAAGCTTGAATTTTCACACGAAACAGTTTAACAAGGCCAAATTCGGCCAAGAAAAGTCTAGATATAGGCTTTTAATGGTCGAAATTGGCCTAAAAACCTTGAGATTGCACTTCATTAACACTTCGAGCCTTTTCTGATTTCATAACAGGATGTTAGCATTTTTGTATCAAATTGCTCCTGTGGTTGCAAGAAACGAAAGGAGAAGAGATATGAGAGAAGGAGGAGAAAGGAGAAAGGAAAGAGAAAGGAAAAGAAAAGAAGGAAAATGGAAAGAGAAGAAGGAGAAAGAGGATGGAGGAATGAAGGAGGACCGAAAAAAGAAGAAGGAGAAGAGAGTAGAGAGAAGAGGAGAAGACAGGAGAGAGAAATGAGAATATAGGGTGGGAATCTGGTTTTTTTAGGTTAATGTTATTTATTTTATTTTATTTATTTATTTATTTTTTTTAAATCATAAATCCGTCGGAAGGTTTTAAAATTCCGTCGGAAATTTCGACGAAATTTAAATCCCTCGGAATTTTCTTAAGGATTTTTAAATCCGTTGGAATTTTATATGTTCCGACGGATTTTTGTCCCTCAGAATTTATAGCTTCCGACGGAAATTTCCGTCGGAAGCAGTAAATTCTGAGGGAAAATAAATCCATCGGAATATTTCCGAGGGATTTTCCGTCGCAACTTATCTTTTCTGACGGACTTTTCTGACAGACCAAAATTCCGTCGGAAAAAACGAATTTTCCAACGGAATTTAAGTCCGTCGGAACGATTCCGTCGGAAAACAGCCTATTTCTAGTAGTGGGGATAATTAGACGTCATTTCAACTATTCCGGGTTTAATTAGGTTTTAGGGTACTAATATTTATTAATCGGGCTGAATTAATAAATAGAATTAAATGAATTAAAAGGGTTTGGGATAGAATGAGGATTGGACAGAGTTTGAATAAATATTTGGACTAGTTTGTGTACTGATTTGTATGCTATGTTTGATTGAATATGGATTTTAAGTACTCACGAGATTAAATACTCGACTCGACCAATAATGGCGGTGAAAGGTTGTTCATCATCGGGTTTGGTTTTAGGGAGACATTTTTAAATATCTACATCCTCCTCCCTCACTTTCAAAGTGTCTGACCCGCAAATATTAGACAAAAAATACGTAAGGATTGAGATCTAGTCAGCGTCCCTTACCTTAATTTTTTTTAAAAAATGTGCTAAGCTAGTAAGCTTACTAAACTCATCCTCTCAATAACAACAACAACAATAAAATAAAAAACCTAGCTAAACTCGTCTTGCAGTTGGGTACTTGGGTGCATACACTTGACAAAGTTTTCGGGTGATTGTGAATAACTGTGATTACGACATTACGTAAGTCCTGCTTGACAGTTGACACAATATGCTTTACCACTTAAGTAAATTACTTGTATGGGAGTTTGTCTATTTCTTCAAACAAAAAATCTGTTTTAGCAAACCTAGTTCGGTTGTAGACAAAACCTTACTTTCACATAATCTCACGTGCAATAATCTTTATTGTTATATCATGTATTTGGCATTTGGCCACTTTTGTACTACATATTTGAATACAGGTCATCCTCACCCATTTTACAGTTGAAGTTGATAAGTTACCCTTTTTAAAACGGTCTATACAAAATAAAATAATACGGAGTAGAACCTAAAAATGCAACTAATACCTGATTCATGTACGAGTAACTATCATAAATTTGATGCATTTAATATTTTTAGTGGTACAATAGGCACGTAATTTTATCATTCTACTCTGTAGTTTCTTGAACATTTAGCTGCATATCTTTAGCAGTGTCCTAGCTTTATCTATCTAGAATTCTCACATTCAAAACGAGGAGAAATAAAGGTTGTAATTTGTATAAATTGAATTAAAGCTTAAATTTGGCATCAATCAAAGCGTTATCTTCCCGCCAAGCTAAGGCAACCAAACTTAAACCAAAATTTAACAAAAGCCAACTTAAAGAAATGCATATATTCTTTGCTTATTCTCAATTCTTACGGCCTGCTTCACATTTTACTTTCACACACACTTTTATTCCAATGTATTTCTCTTTAATACCCATATATTATTTGTATAAATATAACTTTCAACATCATGTAATATATCGTAATATATGGTACGGTGTACAAGTCATATTTTTTAGTACATTTTTTCCATGTAGTTTGTTTTTCTAGTGCATATTTGATATATGGAGCTTGAACTAGACCTCAAGATTACCACAACTAAAGGTGATCATCATTCTACCGACTTTCGAATTGCTAAAGATCGAGCTGGTCCTGTGTTTCTATCTAGAGAGACCGAAACTAAGTTTGTTCTTACTGCTCATCTTAGAGGTATCACATTGTATATATGTAACTAAATATGATAATCTTCTATTAATGCATTTTTTACCTCTTTAAATTAGGAAGGTTGCTGATTTTTTCTATGATTTTTTTGGGTTGTTGTTTTAGGGTATAGAAGGGAAGATGTCAAGATCGACATAAATGAAGATGGAACACTAATTTCTATAAGTGGTGAGAAGGCGGTGCAAGAAATGGTAATGAAAGGATGGGAAATGCACAAGAATGAACCAAATTTAAAGAGTTTTATCAAGGTGTTCAAAATTCCTCTTGAGGTGTTATTGGATCGAATTAAGGCCAATTACAACGATGATGAATCGATATTGACAATCTATATGCCAAAACAAAATGAGGGCATAATGATTGGAGGTGGGATTGAAGAGGTCAAGAACGACGAAAAACAAGTTAGTGATCATGAAACTTTGCAAGAGGAAAGTATAAATAAGGATGTTACAAATATTGATCAAGTAGAGGAAATCATGCATGAAAGTGACGAGGACAATGAAATTGAAGAAATCGTCCTTAATTCACGAAAAACGGATGAAGAAGTCTCATCATCATCGGTTCAAGAAATCGAAGGAGAAGAGTGTAGTAGGATCAATGGTGAGAGTGACAAAATAGAGGAAAAAGTTGAGGAAAAGGTAGAAGAAGGTTGTAAAACAAAACAAGG
>NW_018744792.1:0-25517 GCF_001683475.1 Chenopodium quinoa | reverse complement strand
AAAAATACCATAAGGGCATGTAAATGTTGTCTTCTCCTAATCTTTAGGGTGAATCAGAATTTGGAAAAATCCCGAGTACCCATCCAAATAGCAGAAGAACATATGATAAGCTAACCTTTCTAACATTTTATCAATAAAAGGGACAGGGAAGGGATCTTTTTTAGTGGCAATATTTAATTTACAATAATCTATGCACATACGCCACCTTGTTACAGTTCCTAGTGGGAATCAATTCATTTTTATCATTTTTAATCACAGTCATCCCACCCTTTTTAGGAACCACTTGTACGGGACTTACCCATTTTGAGTTAGAAATTAGATAGATAATACCTGCATCAAGTAATTTCATAACCACCTTCTTAACTACTTCCTGCATGTTAGGATTCAACCTCCTCTGGGGTTTGATACATGGCTTGTGATTGTCCTCTAGATGTATCATGTGCATGCAAAAGTCAAGGCTATCACCCTTGAGATCATCAATACTGTACCCAATTGCCCTTTTATGAGTTCGAAGAACCTCTAAAAGTTGGGAAATTTTGGAATCGTGCTATATTAATGATCACTGGGTGCAATTCCTGCTCATCAAGAAATACATATTTTAAATGAGAAGGAAGAGGTTTTAGCTCAGGTTTCTTTACCTCTACAGGTTTTGATTCCTGAACTAATTTTTCTACCTTCTTGCTCTCCTTAGGATCAAGCTGCTCAATTGCGAGAGCTTTTTCAATAGCATCCACCTCACTGCTCCAAATACTAGCATCACCTACAGTAAAATCACCACAAAGCACTTCCTCCAAGGGATCCCTTGCAAGGACCTGTGGTAAGCTATCATTGCAAATAACATCAATCACATTAATACAATAGCAATTTTCCTCTAACATAGGAACTTTCAAAACTCTCCTAAATTAAAAGTGATATTATCATCCCCAATAGAGAGAGTGAGTTTCCCATTTTTAACATCAATAATGGCCCTGTAGTGTGGAGGAAAGGTTTACCTAATATTATACGAATTTGTGTATCCTCAGCCATGTCTAAAACAACAAATCAACAGGGATAAAAAATTTATCAACTCTAACAGGAACATCCTCTAGAATACCTAAGGGGTATTTAACATAACGATCTGCCATTTACAAAGTAATGTAACTTTTGAATCACCTATATTAAGTCTTGAACACAAAGACGATGGCATTACACTAACAATAGCACCCAAATCACATAATACTTTATCAATGAAAAGATTTCCAATATGACAAGGTATAGAAAAACCACCAGGATCCTTTAATTTTAGTGGAGATTTATTTTGCAATAAAGCACTACATTCTTCTGTAAAAGCTACAGTCTCTACCTCATTAAAGGCTTTCTTCCTAGTTAATATATCTTTCATGAATTTAGCATATGCAGGAAGTTGTGTAATTAGTTCTGTGAAGGGAACTATTACCTGCAAATTCTTAACAACCTCCAGGAACTTACCAAATTGCGTATCCAACTTACACTTTAAATGTCTATTAGGGAATGAAAGTTTGATAGCTGGACCTGCACATCTCCACTCTTGTCCTGAGATTTACCCTACAAAGAATTATCAGATGTGTTAGTTTTACCATGGGGCCTTGCAGGGTTAGTAACAACATCATTTGGTATTAGAATTAGGATTATCAATTCTTGTTATAACAGGTTCATCATCTTTGGGCATAGAAGGCCCATCATAGTGTAAACCACTTCTCAGGGTAATTGCATTAGCATGATCTGTAGGTTGTACTGGCTGCGATGGTAGGGCTCCCTGCTGGCGAGTTTGTAGAGTAGAGGAAAGTTGCGCAATTTGGGTATCTATAATTTTATTATGTGCTAACATTGAGTCAATTTGCGCATTCCTACTCTGCATCTGCTTTTACATACACTAGGCGAAAAACCCCAATCCCCACCGGTTCAAACCACACATTCCCACCGGTTTTGAACCGTTCTTAATTTGGGGGTGGTAAATCCTCAAAGAACAGTCCCAACCGGGGACTATTCAAGACTTTCTCCTAATGAGAAAGCCTTGAACGGGTATCTAGGCATATGATGATGCAAGCATTTATATATTGTTGTATTAATTTGTCATTAAACAATACACAAGTTGTAATAGCATGAGAAAACTTTCATCATGAATCAAGAAAAAGAAACATAGACTAAGTTTATAATTCATACCACAATTGAGCTAAATTTGTAGTCTTCAAGCTAAACTTGTGCTTCAATTCACATATGAATCTATAAAAAAATTAAAAAGAAAAAACAAAAGTTAGTAAGTAATTAATACCTACATACATTGCTAAAGAATAATGCATCATTAATCAAACTAACAGATGCATAGGGAAGCCTCAATAGCCGTTACAGTCATTTACCTTGGCGACCTGAAAGAGAGACACTTTTCCGCAAGATACAAGCTTCATCAATGAATGGGGTCTTCGTGCCCGAATCTTTAAGCTTGATAACTGCAGACATTAATGAAATGGTAATCTATTAGTATAGTCAGAAACAATTCTAAAAACATCCTAGTTTAGGAAACTGAACAAGGAGTGTAACACACCAATCATATAATGTTCCATTAATTATGGATACTTTTTTCACAAACAGAGGTATCACTCTAAACAATTGTAAACAATCGAACTACATTTAACTAAGTCATCTAATTTTAATAAGAAGTGAAGTCCATGAATTTAGTAGCTAATAATACATATACTTGTATATCAATTGTAAATCAAAATTCAAACCAGGCCCACACAGCCATGCAAACCCAGACCACAATAAAAAACAGGCCCACAAAGGTCGAAGTAGAAACTAGATCGTGAAGTCCTTGTTCAACATTTAAATCTGAAAGACGGAAACAAAGGGCGAACCCAATTCTCTGTAAAGAAACTCTAGAAATGACCTTTTGAAAGGAGGTTTCGGCTGTTTGAGATGATAGGCCTTGGCTTGGTACCGTCGATAATTATTATGCTTCTAGGAGGGGATTTGATCCTTTAGCAAAGTGGCCTATCAACAAGCCTTTTGCTTTTAACCCACTGTAAGAAAAAGTCACGGCGGGAATGGTACTTATTTCTATTAGGTGTTGGTTTTTTTGTGGGTTGGAAGTAATGACGGTTTCGGTTTGGATGCTTACAGAAGTTGATATTGATTCAGGGGTTTGTTTTCCTCTTCTTAGAGGAAATTAGGGGAAGAGAATTACTGGGGGGGTTGCGGCCTCTGAAGGAAAACAACAGGTAGGGTGGTTGTGGGTAGTTTGCTCCATGCCCAAGTGAGCAGCAGTAGGCCACAGGCAGGCTGCGACAACACTTACCTAGCTGCGTGCAGCTTGCGGCGTGGGCTGTTTCCCCCTCCCTCCCAAGTGTAGTAACCAATCAACTTCAATTTCATGATATAAGTGTAGGCTACATGACTTTGTTAGCAAATGGAACAAGAAGCAGGAAAGACAAATTTGATCATAGAATTAAACTAGCTAGCCATATATCAGAACGAAAAAATGGACCTAAATTCTAGCATTATCAAATAGGACAACTTTTAATAATTACATATTGAAATACAAAGACCAACACAAGTTCCTTGAAGTAAGGTAAGGTGTGTCATCACTAAGCTGAGGACATTTAGAGAAACAAATTCAACTTCAAAATAATGTTTACCCTGCAATCAATAACACCTAATTATAGGCATAAATCAGCTCCAAGGCAATAATTATCTAAAGATTAAATTATATACACAACAAATGAACAAAAGTAAGAAGAATTATGAACATAAGCACATAATATGTACTTAGATACCATGCATTAAAACAATTTCAAGGATTCAAAACACTAAAATTGGGAACTCAAAGCAATAGTATAACAACTTCGGATTACCCATATGAACTAACAACACTTGTTTCATAGCTACTACAACAAATAGTGAACTCTATTACAACGTAGTTATATAAAACAGCTAGAACTATTATATACCAGTAATACAAAAAAACAACCCCTAAATCAACGACTAACCCTAGATTGCGAAGCTATTCAATAGATAAAATTAGGAAGACCACGAA
The DNA here is from genome assembly GCF_001683475.1 of Chenopodium quinoa. Classification (NCBI taxonomy): domain Eukaryota; kingdom Viridiplantae; phylum Streptophyta; class Magnoliopsida; order Caryophyllales; family Amaranthaceae; genus Chenopodium; species Chenopodium quinoa. The sequence goes on along the minus strand of NW_018744792.1, from coordinate 21,469 downwards.
ATTTACCTACCTTGAAGCTGCTACAATGGAGTTGGAAAGCTCGGAATGCGCTTCAATGGAGGTCAGAATGCGCTTCAATGGAGGAGAGATGTATATGGAGAGAAAGAGAGGAGTTGTCTGCGCGGCAATGGAGGTGAGAAAGCCCACAATGCGCTTCAATGGAGGTCAGAATGCGCTTCAATGGAGGTCAGAATGCGCTTCAATGGAGGTCGGAATGCACTTCAATGGAGGTCATAATGTGCTTCAATGGAGGTCAGAATGTGCTTCAATAGAGGTCAGAATGAATGGGAGAGAAAGAGAGGAGTTGCGCTGCGCGGCAATGGAGGTGAGAAAGCCCACAATGCGCTTCAATGGAGTGAGAAAATTTGGACCTATGCGTGATGGAGAGAAATGGTTAGGGTATTCATGAACGAGAGAATTGAAGGAAGGTTAATTGAAGGGGAAAGAAGGGGAATGACGAAAAGGAAGAAGAAGAATTTTTCACGAAATAACTAAAGGCGGGTTTTTTTTTTTTTAATTTGGGCACCCGGTTCGAACCGCTTGGAAATACACTTTTGCCAGCGGTTTGGGTTGAACCGGTGGCAAATCCATATTCCCTCTTTTTTTTTTTATATAACAAAACTTTTTCCACCGGTTTTCAAGAACCGGTGGCAAAAGGGGGGTGCCTTTTTCAATTTTTCTACTAGTGATATTGGCTAACATTATCTCGATTTCTGATAGGTCAGGATCAATAAATAGAGGTGGAGTTTGTGGTTGGGTCCTCTGGTTAGGGGGTTGGTAATATTTTTATTGTGGTTGCTGTGGGGCTTGTTGTTGTGGTTATTGTGGAGGTAAAAAGGTTTAGCACTTCAGTACTCCGGTAGGAAAGATTTGGATGGTTCCGGAGACCAGGATCATAAAGTGTTGGAGTATGGGTTATTTTGCCTATAGGCTTGGAATGCATTAACCTGCTCCACGGGACTCCTACAATCTTGTGCTCAATGACCTATAATTCCACAATTTTCACCAAAAGCGTCAGTAGTATTATTATTAACAGCAAAAACATTAGTTATGGAAGCAGGAATATCAGTACTAATATTATCTAATTTCTGACAAATAGAGGTTAATTGATCTTGCACAAAGGATACGGAATCGACATTATGTTTCCCTTTGTTTGAAAAACCTCTAGGATTTCCATATTGGGAATTACGAATTTTTTTCATCTCTTCAATAACTGAGCCTGCTACATCCTCTTGAAGATTCATAAATCTTCCGTTAGCTGCTGAGTCTAGGAATTGATCTTGAAGAATTTCCAAGCCCGTTGTAGAAGGCTTGGATTATCTGCCACTATAAAATCCCATGATGGGGACATTCTCTCTGCAAATCCTTAAATCTTTCCCAAGCTTCATATAATGTTTTCATCCGCTTCTTGGGAAAAATTTAGGATCGAACTCCTCAACAAAGTTGTCCTCTCTGCAGGGTAATATTTATTATAGAAATTCATACCAAGGCAATCTTATTCAATCCATTATACCATAGTTTAGCTTTACCACATAAAGAAAAAGGAAAAAGAATCTCCCTGATTTGGTCCTGCGTGACCCCAGCTTGTCTGATGGTATTGCAATATTGACAAAAATCCCAAAATATGAAGATTTGGATCTTCATTCTTAGCTCCGCCAAATTGTTTCTTTTCGATCATAGTAATAAATTGGGGTTTTAATCTCGAATTGTACTCCTCGAGATTTGGTGGAGGAGCAAGGTGTAGAAATTTGTCAGGACGGCTGCTAGTAATCGCGGAGCTTGCGAGGTGGTGGCGGATTCACCAAATCTGATTCTGGTTCTGAAGAAACTTCTGTGTCGCTAGAATCAGATGGGGTTCCAAAGGTGTATCGCCCTCGGAAGTAGCTCGTACTTGTTTTGAAAAGATTCTTTTGTCTATGAAAAGAACGTTCGATTTCAGGATCGAATGGAATGTAACTTGATCTAGAACTCCTGGGCATAAACACAGAACTAAACAAACAAATATGAGAAACTATCCCAAAGAACTTGCGTCCTCTGAGACGAAAGAAAATAACTTAGACTACAAAAATAATCAGGAATAAAAATAAAATTGTTTTCCCCGGCAACGACGCCAAATTTTGACAGGTTCTAATCGTATCGCCTAATCAAAAGAATTACCTAAGTCCTCTAACTAAAGCAGATAAGGAAGTAGGGTCGAATCCACAGGGAAACAATGTCTTTCTATTTCCTAAATAATTAATATAATTTAAACTATCAAGTAACCTAGTTATTTTTATGAGAATTAAACTAAGGAGAATAAATAAACTAAAGCAAATTAAACTAAGGAGAAATCAATAAATCAAAGCCTAGGGTATAGGTTCACCAATAAATAATATTCCAGAGTAAAACACAATAATCAATCATCAATGCATCAATCAATCAAATCATAAAGGGCTTTCGCTACGTATTACAATCACAGAATTAATTTAGTGGTAATTGAATCGCATCTCTCAAATCTTAACTTAACCATTTATAAATTAACTTGCCTATTGAAACTAAGCTTAAACATCAATTCTCATCTGTCGAACCTCGAATCAAATATTGCATAACTCATACAATTAAATCAGGCCTAATCAATTGCATAGCAGTAAATCAATCAATAGGAAATCAATCAAAGCATTAACAATCAACAATAATAAATTACCCCTTCATATTATTTATGGATCCCAAGAACCTTAGAAATAAACTACTCACACATAATGAAATCTAAACTAAGCAAAGCAATAAAACTAGACATGATTAAACAAGCAATTAAATTACTGAAAATAAAAGGGAAAGAAATCGTTACTAAAATAAACGAAAATATTGAATTGCATAAACCAAAAGAGTTAAGAGAACAAGAGTATTAATCAAAAGCTTAAAAATTAAAATTTGGGAATTAACTAATGAATGACGTAATTGTCTCACTTAACAAAAGCATATTTATACTAAGCTAAGAAATCCTAATTAAAATAAAGTAAAAATCATAGCTAATCGCTCCTCAGTGACACGTGCCCAGTCGGGCGCCATCTCCCCGGCCGGGCCACCTTCGGCTGGGGAACTCCTCTCCTCGCGTCCAGTCGGGCGCGCATCCGGGTGGAGGGCGCTTCTTCCTTTCTACCTTGCCGACCAGGCGCGCCTCAGGGTGAGGGCATCCCGATCGGGCGATCATCCATACAATATGGAGTCTTCGATTGGGCTTCTTCTTCGCCGAATCTGGATTTCCTCTTTGGGTCTTTAACACTTGATTCATTGCCTCAGTCTCTTATTCTTTGCCGAGCCCTTAATCACTGATTTTGATTACTCCAACGCGGTCTTGGGCTACGGTATGTGGTCATATTACGCGATCCTAATCCAATGCTTGTAGTGGCTCAAATAAGTCCGGGAAAATGCTCCAAATCTCCAATTTCCTATAAAAACAATACCAAAGCTACGAAAACACTAGAAAACGCATATTAGTAATTAAAATAGCTCCGTAGAGCCAAAAATACTCCTAAATATGACCAAGGGACACTGTCCAAATCACTATATAAAATGGACATATCATGGTCCAAGAGGGAGGGTTGGGGCATGGGGCAGCAGATCCGAGAGCAAAATAGCAGCAGCAACACCGTGCAAGTGTTGCGCGACACTGCCGTCGCTGCTGCTGCACCGCTGCTCTGGCAGTGTACAACGATAGGTTTACGGCCACCGTGGCCGGCTTAGGCTGTCCACACCATGGTGGCTGGTGCACGGCTGTTTTTTTCATTAAAAAAAAATTTAAAATTCAAATTATTTTAAAATTTAAATTAAAATCAGATTTTATTTTGAAAGATAATATCAAATTTAAAAAGTTGTTGTTTTGTTAAGTTTTCAAAATTAAAGTTGTTAATTTTGATAAATTTGTTAGGATATTTTGAGCAAAAGATTCCATATGGATAATAATTGATTTAATAATGAGATTATTCCATAATTAATTTTAGGATATATTGATTTAAAATTATGTGATTGGCTAGTAATTAGGATAGAATCTCCTAAGTTTGTTAGGATAATCTCTTAAGATAAATATGATTTTTCTTTTAAGATTAAAATAAGATTTGATTTTATCTCATGCCTAATTTAAATATATGATATTCTAAAGATGATCATGAATAAATATATGATATTTTCTAATTACAGATTAAATATGAGATATTTTGGTACATGTTTCCTTAATTATGAACATTCGATGTTGTAGTTTAGGCAAGCATGTTTACGTGATATTTATTACGTGACAATTTTATAATATATATGATATTATGTTGCTATATAATGACTAGTATGGCCCAGTAGATTACTAAATACGATTTGCACATCGTGATGTATTTTTTGTAATCTAAGTACAGTCTGCGTAGTGGTTATGTATTTTTGTAATTTTTATCTATTTTATTTAAGTAGTATATAGATTAGAGTAGAATTACAGGTTGCAATTAATCCAAGAAATCATGAAGTGAAGGCCCAAGGTGAATCAGGGATGGTGATCCATAAAGATTCAAGTGGGAGCATTTACTTTATTAGTTTTCTTAGGATTAGGGGTCATACTATGTCTTGTATATGCATTCAGTAGATTATCCATGTTAGTTTTTTATTGATGTTGATGATGATGCGCTAGAGTTCACTAAATTAATCACAACATAATAAATCTAGGTCCAGTAATATTGAGATTGCTTTTCCAATTAAAAACCCAACAACCCTTCGATAATAAAGTATAGGTCATGCCAAAGCTGGGTGTCATTTTTATATCTTAGGTAACTTGGGGTAAATCAAGTTTTAACAAATTTTAATTGGTTGTGCTCAACAAGGTTATCTAAAGCGTTTAGAACCTTGAAGCAAAGGGTAATAATGAAACATGAGATGGTTAATTATTCAACCAAGAGTTGCAATTAGTAAAAAGTTTGCTTACCTTGAAAATGTAATGGTTGATGGTAGGGCCAAAAGTCCGGTCAATTATTACACGAATAAAGGATCTTGGAATCACTTAATTCAATTGGGACAAATCAATATTGAATAAAGTGTTAAAGTTATTTATGTTTTAAATTTAGGTGCTTTAAAGATAAACATAGTTGAATTTTGCATTATTTATAAGTAATATTTTGTTCTAATTTTATTATTATATTTTCTCCTCGATTGAAATAAAGTTGAGAAACGTTCTCAAAAGGTTAAAAGATAATCCATAAAACTATATTCCATTTGCTAAGATGGTTATAAAGGCAAGTTTTAGAAACCCATGTCACATGTCTAAGTTGGTTTTCTTCAACACAAAATGTTTTGAGTAAGATGCCAACACCATCTTCATTTTAAAAAGTGTTTCAAGAGAAATAATGAGATGGGAGATACAAACCCTCTAAAGACAAGTATGAAATTTCAATAAAATCTCTTATCTTCAATGTGATTGAATATAAGAAAATGATTGGAAGTCTCTATAATCAAAAGTTGGTCAAAATGACATTATTCTTCATCCATTTCATATGGAGTTATATAGTTGACTAAAACTCTAGTATAAATGATGATTGAATAAACTTAGAAAAATCATGAAAAGTGCTTTTAAGAAGTTAAGCAAAGTATCATTTTGAACCCAAGAGAAATGTTCTAAGTGGCTCAAAGGCAAAAGGTTTAAGAATATATGAGGATTGCATTAAGAAGTTATGGGTTAAGAAATACAAGTAAGTTGCTGCTTCTATAAACCTAAAACTTCTTATATGCTAAAAGTTGTTATGAACGACAAAATATTCCAATTAAATGGACCAATTCCAATTGATTAGGAACTACCTCATACAGTTGGAAGGTTAAAGAATGGAAATGTTCCAATTTAAAATGTATATTATAGAAATTTATTTGGCACTTTACTACTTCTTGGACATGCGATGTCATGTTTAGTTCTCTCTCATTAAGAATGTGGTTGAACTAAATGAAGAAGTATGGCTAAGGGAGAAATAAACCTACAAGTTTAAAAGCAAATATTGCTACTTCATAAGTAGAATCTACTAGTCTAGAAGAAAAAGTTGCAACTTTACAAGTAGAAACATAAAATTTCACCTTACCTAGTAATTAGCTAGAATTAAATAAATGTTATTTATTCTTGCCATTATCAAAACATGATTCAATGTTAGTAATCACCAAGGATTGAAGATTCAAACATGGAGTAAATATTGTTCTATGCTTCATTGAATCACAATGTGTTTTGAATTGCTAAATATGTTAAAAGTTCTATATGGTATATATAGATAAACTATTTCTATATATATTAATTGTCTCTAAAATGTAAATGGTTCAAATGAAAATGAACATTGCATACGGAAGATCCAAAGGGATGGACTTTCAATATTTTTAGATTGTGAATCTATTGATATATGTAAATATCATTCTAATTTGACAATTGACAAAGTCATTCCTCAAAGAAATGATGACGTGAACTTAAGGTCCAATTCATACTAATGTAATAAACCTAACATTCAAAGACTAGAGACGGACAATGAAACTTCATTCGTGATATGATCACTTGTGCTTAGTTGAAGCATAAAAGTGAAAGTTTTGAAAGGTTCAAAAGGTCTAGTATGAAGTTTAGAATCAATTTGACAAGATAATAATTACTTTACAATGTGATTGTAATGGTGAAAGTTTGAGTCAAGACATTTACTTGGCAATATATTCAAAGTATTGCGATATGATCGTAATAATGAGAATTTAAGCCAAGACCTTAATAAACATCCAAGAATTGTGAAATCGTTTGACAAAAAACTCCGAAAGAAAACCTTGTGAAGTGTCTATGGAAGGAGCTATCAATCTATATGAGATATATTTTGATACTGGATAAAAAATACCCTATCTTACAACCATTATTCAAGGGATATGCTTTTAAGATGAGCTAAAAATACTAAACAAGACTACATACGTCAAATCAAAATATAGCAAAGGCTTCATATATGATATGGATAAGAAAAGTTCTTATAAAGTCTTTCTACAAAAGCAAGGAATAAAAGTTGTATTAAATCATTTGATACACCTTTAATTCCTAGACAGAGCATGGGGTACTACTACACAAGTCATACTTAGCACAAAATGTTTGTTGCTCAAGTAGATGCCCTTCTGGAAAAGATGTCATTTCAAAAAGGTCAAGTGGGAGTAGTGTAAATCTCGAAAGAGTTTCGAGCAAAGCAACAAACAAACATGATTCAAATCATGATTGGTTCACCCCATGCTAATTTGCCTCTTCAAGAAGGCAAGTGGGAGTATATGAATCTCGAAAGAGTTCAAGAACCTCGAAGAAGTTCGAGAAAAGTTAATTCAAAAATCTTAAAGAAATTCGAGAATTAATCGAATAAAAGCAATAATATGAGCATGATTCACCTCATGTTATAAATGACAACGCTTGGTCTCATTAAATGTAATGGGAATAATAATCATGTGTCGAAGGCAGTACATTCCAAGTGCACACCCTCTATTGTCGTTTCTCATTGAAAATTAAACAAATTTGTTGTATAAGTTTCAATTGTTGCATAAAGACCCACAATGATGAATAGCATATCTAAAACTTAGATAAAGAAATATAATTTCATATTGACTAAGAGTTCTAAAATATTGATTTTGGAACATATGATCATGCAAGTAGTAAAGATGATTTGACAAGTTATAACTCCAAGTGGTTTGAAAACCATTGAAATTTGAAATAGATTCTAAGTCTGTAAGCAAGTGTATGACACTTGATTAATTTGCCAAATTGGGTAAGACCCATTGTAAGCAAAAATGGACAAAGAAGAAAAGTGTTTTCTAATCAAGCAAAGACTAGTTATTAAGGGATTCAACTAATTCATAGTATGACTATGACTACGATGAAACCTTACTTTACATTAGTCATGTTTCAAAAGATCTACTAAAGATATTTTAGTGATTTCTACCTTATGAGATTTGGTAGATGGATTTCAAAATGCTCTTGAAAATGGTTCATGAAATAAGATTTGTATATGATACAATCATAATGGTTTTGAAAATCCAATAATCCTAGGGATGCATAAAAGATCCTTTAATGGATTGAAGTTAGCATCATTAAGTTAGTGTTCTTAATTTTGTGAGTTAATCAAATTGTTTGATGTTCTCATAAAATAAAGGAAAGGTCTTGTGTATACAAGATGTTTAGTGGGAGCTATACAGTCTTCTTGGTCTAATACAAAGAGGAATTATTCCATGCTTGAAGGGTTAAGTGATGGCTAATACATTTTGTATGAAAAACCTTGAAGAGGATGATGAGTAAAATTGGGATTCAAGATCTGTAGAGATAGGTCTCGAAGGATGTTTAACCTTTATTGAGAAACTTTTATTGATAAAATTCTGATGAGGTTCAACATTATATTGAAAGGAGTTTCAATCCCATGTAACATGGCATATTGCTTAAAGATTCAATTCTTTAAGAAAGGTTAATGAAATTAAGGGTTTGAGTGATGCTCCTTGTGCATTTTGCAAAGGATGCATCATGCATGTCATGGACTATATTCATCTATTTGATTCACGTGTTTTGAGAATATGTGATGATAGATTTCAATCGAAAAACCAATGTAACATTGGAATACAATTTAGAAATTCCTAATTTCCTTGCGGAAGGATGAAGGATGATTCTTAGTGTATGGAGATGAACATTATTATAAAAAATAGAAGTTGAAAAATGCATGTTTTATGAGAATGTCTCAAGAATTGTATCAACTAAACTATTTCAATAGCCTAAAGACACAAAGGGCTCACTTGAAATGACATGATGGTGGATGGTTTTGATTGTGTGCTAGGGAGTCACAGTTGCAAAATCATCAGTCATGTTTTCCCTATGTTTATCAACTGCAACAAAGTTTCAATCTTATTTAATCATGGTTTAGTATTAAATAAATTGTCCAAAATAATTATGAATGGTTGGGATCATCAAATACACGATTTGGTGAATGAAACCCCACAGGTGAACTGAATTCATAAATTATTTAAGTTCCTAGTTCGAAATCGTTAATTTGACATAAATGATTTCAATAAATGGTCTGACATGTAAGATTGATTGGATATCGCAGTTTCATGGGCAATAAGGGCATAAAGATGCTCGGTCTATCACATGGATATGCATGAATGATGCATGATCGAACTATTGACCTACTTTAAAATTCAAGTATAGAGCTTCCGGATATATTAGTGGATTTCTTTGACATGAGTGGAACATTGATCTCATTCAATGATTGATTTAACTGTGGTACATCAAAAACGTCTTTTCGTAAAAGGGGACTATAAAGGGTGTTTCCTGGTTACTTCAAAAGTTGAGTGGGAGCTTTGGTTGCCACAAGATTGGATTGAGTCAACCTATTTAATTAGGAAATGTGTCTTGGCCGCTTGAAGAGGGAGAATTCAGAAAATGCGTGGCTGCGCTCGAATGGATTACTTGTAGATTAATATGATCTCGACATGAGATGCAATCATATTATCAAATCAACACATATTGACTTAAGGAATTTGAATATTGCACACTTGTCTCAGACAAGTGGGAGATTGAAGGATTTATGTCTTCGTCAAGTGCAATTACTAGATATATAATGGATCAAATTATGGAGATAATTAAGTTCGTTCCTTTGGGTAGTCATTATCTGTTGTTAGACATGATCAATGGTCTTTGGGCTAGTCAAATAGTCCAAAGCCCAATAGAATGGATCTCATAAGGTCACACAAAAGGGTGATGGATTGAACAAAAAGAGAGAAGCCCATTATTAGGCCTTATAGAGTGGTCGGCCAAATGAGATTAAAGAGGGAATTGTGTGGGCTTGGTTTTGACTCTAATTATACATGTGATGTATAAATAGAGACCTTGCCTAGGGTTTGATATAGAACATAATTAGCAGTCAATTGAGAATAAACAAGCCTAGTAACCAAACCCTAAAGCCTCACGCACTCACTCTCTCCTCTCCCCTCACGTCCGCACACGCCAGTGGCGCGTGTGATGCACGGTGGTGGTCATGGTTGTTCATGGCTCGGTTTTCTCCTCCCCTCTCTGTAGAATGTGGTTTGAACTGTTCGTACCCGACTATCTAGTAGTAGTGGAGGTTCAATCCTTTCCCGTGGACTAAGTAAAGGAGCAACGCTTGGGGTTCTATTATCTCCCTAATTGACAGTCAATCACAACTTGGAAATCACGCGTCAAAGGTATGAATTATGTAATTCCTTATGTGTTATGCTTGTAGATCCTGTTTAGTTTGCGAACGAATATGATTCGTGAAATTCCGCAATATAGTACTAAAACCCTTCAACCCCAACCACTCTTTCAAAAAAATAATAAGTAACCCCGATAATTCTTTCAAAAAAAAAAAGTGTAACCCCAGCCACATGGTGTAACAAGTTACATATGAAACTTTTTGTAGTTTCATATGAGTTGGTATCATGAATTTGGTTATTTTGGGGGGTTTTAGGTTTTAAGGGGGTGATTAATTTTTTCTTTTCGACACTAAAACCAAATATAAAAATTTTAGGCAAGTCAATTGATGTTTTGGCCTTGTTGTTTGAAGATGATCGATGAATGTTCGGTTGTACGGAGTAGGAGTGTACGTAGACACCTACCTAAAAATGTCTCCCCGATCGAAACCCGATGGTGTGAAAACATTTCATCGCCATTTGGTTCGATTAGAGTATTGAAAAAAAGGAACATTTGATTCTTACTTAGAAATCCATGTCATTTCCATTTTCTATCATTTCATAAGCCATTCTAGTCATTTCAATAGCCAAACACTTTTCTTAACCCAAAATCCATAAGCCTTAGCCCATTTTTATCTTTTCATAACTAAAGTCCAAAAATTGAGCAAAACTTATTTTCGTGCCTCATAATTTTTTATCCAAATCTTACATGGCTGGATAGTCCTTGAAATAAGTTTTCCAATGATACATCATAAAGCCCAATTCCGAGCTATAACTAAAAAGATATGATAAAAATACCAAACTATATCCAAAACCAACACTCTTAAACTATTTTGACCATATCTTTTGATCTAGAAAAGATATTGACCTGATTCTAATTGGGTTGGATAGTAGACTTCCAGAGATTTCCAAAGATATATTATATGCCTTAAGCCTTGCTTATTTTAACTTATTTTTACTTATTTTAGAAAAAATAAGTTAAGATCAGATCATATCAGAAAAAATAAGTTCAGATCAGATCATCGTTTTTATGTGCAATTTTTTATCGCTAAATATCTTTAATTTTGTAATGAAAAAAATTATGAAAATTAGATATTAATAAAATACAAATTATTACGAATCTAACAAGATCTCACTTGATATATTTTTTCCTTACAGATTATCGAACACTTAAGGTCAAAGTTTGGTCAAATCAGACAATGAGTTCAGATCAGATTAGACCAGATTAGATAAGTTAAGCAAAAATAAGATGAACTTAAATAGGCCCTTAATCCGACTTCGGGATCAAAGTTATGATAAAAACAAAACCGCAAAAAACTGAAATTCGGCGCCATGAGACAAAATTGTCGCAACGCGACGAAAACCAATGCCACGCGACGATTGGTGATGTGGCGCGATGATTCTCTTATTATGGAGGTGTATTTTCAATTTTTTTTTCCATCTTTCCTATATATATTGTAGCCTTTTATGGTTACAAACACCGTTTTCTGCTCATCTTCTTCCTAATACTCTTATTCTCTTAATCTTTCTTCCTTCTGCACCTTTCAAAATTGCTCTTTCAAGTGTTCCTAGACATCAACACTTCACACGAAACTCTATCGGCGGTCCATAACATGAAAAAGTTGATCATAAACCTTGAGGGTTTCAATCTTTATATAATTTTTTTTTCTTTAATTTATTTTAGTCCTTTTGAATTATTATTTTCATTGAAGTTACTAAACAATTTACTCATGATGTAGTATTCAAAGTTGCACATTCGGAGTAAGTATTTAATTCTCTTGTTTTATTTGCTCTAATTATTTTTATTACTTTGATTACTAGCATTTTAGGATCGTTATTGTTAATTATTAGTATCACGTTTAGGCGTTATATTAATCTTGTTAATATCATGCTAGGATTTTAGTAATAATTATTTAGTATCATGTTTAAAGATGCTTTTTAATTCGTTTCTCTAATTATTATCAAGTTGCTTCCAATATTTATTGTGCATACATATATATGGTTATTTTATTTGCTTTGATTACCTGCATTGCATGTTTAATTGGGATATGTAATTGAAATTCATGCCTAATAAGATAATTTGGACAACCGATATAGGTTCCCAATAATCTTGTTGCTTAATTCAAGTGATCACAATAATTAAATTTATATGTGCATTATATATTTAACCAACTTAGAATAAATTAGTTGGGAAGCAAATTGAATATTGTTTGTATGTCTTTTGGGTTGCAGTTAATACATGTCGCTATAAAAATCGAGCAGAAGCCAATACGGGCGACATTATATTGGGTTCATGACTCAATCCGTACCATCATCCCGAATATCCAGTTATGGTTCAAGACCACTATGGAGTTAATCTAATGGATTATGAATGGGGTGTAACCTTCATAGATCAAAATCGTTGTTGCCTTTCGGGTTTTCCCTTTTCGTGGTTGCCTTTAATGATCCATCTGAACGGTTTACAAGTTCCTTACAAACTTGTTGGCGGCTCTCTACTTTTTTGTCCCCATCATTATATGTCAAATCCAACTTCCTATAATTGCCAAGCATATCCACACATGCTTAAGTATCTAGGCGCATTTCGTGCAACGCCTACAAAAAGGTAATTTGGAAAATTGTGGTGAAGATTTTATTCATGGTCTTTGTGATGATCTTGTTTAAAAGCATTTAATTTATGTTTCATTTTGCTATGATTATTATTGAATACTTTATGTTGTCCAAAGTTTTTCAAATTCTCAATGATAAATTTATTTCCTCAAGATATTGAATTTTCTTAGGAAACTATATGTTCAGGGTTAGAGTTTGTGGGTTATTAGTTGCTGATGCTGGGATTTATATGTGATCTTGATTATTTTTTTATATGAAAAATATCGGAGAAGTGCCCAAGTACCTTTTCTTTATCGTGTGCATAAGAATTCTCTAATGTATTGTATTTATTAGAGTTATGTTTGGTTGAGATTTAAGGAAATTTTGAAGAAAGATGGTTTAATTTGTATGAAGATTGAGTACACTTGACATGTGACAATATATGCTTTCATTTAGTTGTATAATGTGTTATGAGATTATATTATGCTACGCAACGATACACACATGTTATTATTTGTTTTACATGTTGGATGTCTAGTTATTTATACTCATGGTCAAATAATTATGTGAGGTGGATCGAAGCTCGCTCCCTCGGTGACTTCTTTGGTAATTTGTTTATGATATACATAGATCATAGAGATTTTTTCTTCTTTTTGTGGATTTCAAATAATAAAGGTGAAGAATTATAAATTGTGTATTTAAATCAATGAAAATGGTAAAGGGGTGACTTTAAATGCACATATTTCTCAATCTAAAACTTATTTTGAGGTGATTTAAGTTAGAGTTGTTTGAATTATTAATTTTCAATAACTAGTTATCAACTCATTTATAATAATAATTTTTTTTTAAGAATATTATAATAATAACTAGAAATACCCAAAGCTGAAGTTTTTACCCAAATGCTTAAACATTCTAGGAGGACTATTCATTCCTTGTTTCAATTTCCAATTTTTGTCAAGATTTTGTTTTCTGTTTTTAGGGTTTACTCATGATACCTAAAACATGGAATAATTTAGAATTTATTTTTTGTTTCCTTATGTTATACATAGATTTTAAAATGATTATTTTTTTTTTGGCGATTTCAAGTCAAGGTGATTGTAAATTGTGCATTGCAATCAGTGAAGAAGAATGGTAATAAATGAGATAACTTTAAATGCACATATTTCTCAATCCAAAAAGATTTTGAGGTGATTTAAGTTAGATTTGTTTAAATTGTTTTCAACAACTAGTCATCAACTCATTTATAATAATCAGAAATGCCCAAAGCTCAAAGTTTCTACCCAAAAGTTCGAATGTTCTAGGAGTAGGACTCTTCATTCCTCGTTTCAAATTTCAACTTTTGTCTAAATTTTCTTTCCTATTTTTAGGTTTATTCATGACACCTAAAAAATGGAACATTTTAAAAAAAATTTAGTGTTTCCCAATTTTATAAAAACAATTGATAGGTGAACAACAAAATAAAGCGCACAAACTCTAAATGTGAATTTAATTCAAGTCAAAATGTAACTCCTTATTTTAAAGGAAAGTTTGGCCTCATCGCCCTTACCTATATCTTGGGTACGGTGCACCCAACACCCGCCTCAAACTTTACTAGTCACATCGTAAGGTACCACCAATTATTGATTAGGGTGCAACGCATGTCATTAATATAATGGGTATTTTTCGGCACTTAAAATGAGACAAATTTAGTTATTAAAGGATAATAATTAATGGCACCATACCTGTTGCATCCCAATAAATAGTTGGTAGTGTACTAGTGTGTACCAATAGGTAGAAAAAATTTACGTTGTTGGGTGGATCCAAGCTATAGTTCAAAGTGTTCAATTTTGCTTATTTGAAAAGAGAGTTGTGATAGGGAGAGTGTTGTATATCTTGAATCTCCTTCATTATATATCTCCTTTTACTCTTATACAAGCTAATTAAATTTGTCTTCTTTACTTTTATTTCTCATATATGTTATTTGTCTTCTTTACTTTTATTTCTCATATAGGTTTTTTAATATTATAAATCAAACGTTAAATTACCTAAGATGATCTTCCTTAAGTTAATACAAAGTAATTACAAGCACTTGAAATCCGTGCGAAAAGCAAACATGAACAACAATTAAACATTATTATGAATAACAAAATTAGGCACAAGCAGTCAAGCACAACCCCTTGATGCAGCCTATGAGCAATTGAGCATGGGACCCAAAAATTGTAGAGGTCTTAAAGCTGTCTTCTAAGTTCTAACATAAGAAGTGGCTCATTATACTCCGTAATTGATTTGCTTTAAGCTGTAATATATTACGGTTTATTTCTCTCATGTCGAAAATAAATAAAAATTATACAATTAAATTTTTGGAAAATGATTCAATCATTGGTTGTAAAATTATGAATCTAATTTATTGTTTCAAGTTTAGATGCCCTTGACAATGTCTGATAGTGCACATCAGTTGTCCTCCAGTTATAAACTATTTCATGCAGCATATCTTTGTTATTTTCATGTTTATTATTATCATTATTTTTTGGAGAGAACATTATTGTCATAAACATCATTAAAGTTTAAACATAACATGAAGTACATATATATTGTGGACCGAAAACTAAAGTACATATAGTGTGAATTATGCTTAAATTTCAGTTAGTCACATCAAACGAAACTGATTGATAGCCAAGTTATAATTAAGCTTGTAACCCTTGAAGATTGTTTCGTTGTTTGTCATCAACCAATTAGATTAAGGCCATAATAGCTAGCTGGATGTGTTGGCTTACTCAATATTATGTGTTTTGTTTAGTATCTTATCTTTTAACTAAAGTCTATAATAATAATGATGATGATAAGAAATAAATTAGTCATTTCATTTTGATAGCAAATTAAGACATGGTAATCCTTCAACCACGTGAATATGGGACCTCTAACAAGATTTTTGTTGGTGGATAAGGGAGCGGTAGATTACTCGATCTATATATATACACTAAAATGTTTGGGCTAATGCACTATATTAATATTAGTACGGAGCCAATTGGCTGGGTGGTGATTAAGACTGTATTTGGTAGGAAGGATCGCGTGTTTGATTCCCCGCAATAACAATTGGGAGGGGAGTGGAACCTAAACATCCATAACTAATCCCCGAATTCAGATTAGCCCAAAGGGTGAATTGGGTGGATCACCAAAAAAAATACGGAATAAGAATTTTTTTTTTGTCATGAACTACCTTTTATACATAGAAAAAATCACTTTAATAATCCCAATTTTGGACGATTTACTTTAAATAATCCCAACATTCGATTATTATTTAATAATCCAAACAATGATATGTATTTTCCTCCAACAGTCTCAATCAGTCAACGACCTTTTATGACAGGTAACCATGACACATGTCAATACGTAATTGGTCTAATATATATAACCCAAACCATCCTAGCCACCCCTCCCCTTTCCCCACCGTTAAACCCTAGCCCCAACCCCTAGCCCCACCGGTATCGGCCAACCACCCCTCGGCCTTATCCCTTGAAAACGGCCGACCGGCCCCTCCGAATCCATGAAACCACCCACCTCACCCACCACACCCCCTAAACCACCCCCTCCCTTCCCCCACCCTCGAAAATAACCCCCCTCCCTTCCCCACCGTTGAAACCGCCCCTCCTCCCTTCCCCATTGTCGAAACAGCCGATTTTAGGGGTTGGGGAAGGGAAGAGGGGTAGTTTTGGTGGTGAGGGAAGAGAGGGGGTGGGTCGATTGGGTGGTTTTGGGGGTTGGGAGGGGTTGGCAGGCCATTTTCGAGGGTTAAGGGGGGCGGATGGTCGATTTTCGGAGCGACATGTGGCTTTTCAAAAACAAATATTACCCTTTCTGCGGGTCATCACTGGTCATTCCCTGCTGAAAGTGAATTTTTCCTTTATAAATAGTAGCCTGTATTTTTAAACCCGTTTTATGAACTATTAATTATGTTTTGAATTAAATACGTCATACATAGATTTTTCGAGAAAATAATAATAATACATACTATTATGTTCTAAAGTGACTCAAGAGGATTTTAATATAATTTTTACGAAAATGACTTAGTTATAATTTTGCTTTATAAACGATTTTGATATGAGCCAAGCCGAGGATAATGTATTAACCGAAGATCACATTTCCCCACTTTGCATGTGTACATCTTTTTCCAAGTCAACATAAAGATGAACCAAAGTCAATTCTAGCTTCTTCTATAAGCACGCATGACCAAAGTCCACTTTTTTTTTTTTTTCATTTTCTTCTTCATATGACTTGAGGAACATCGCTATCAAGTATTTGTTGACTTCTTTACTATTCTTACAATCAATTCAAGTCCAAGTGCATATACTACACAAAACTAGTACTTACTACTTAGCCTTCTTTCCTCAATACTACTAAAATGAGGTAATGATGTCAAAGAAGGCTCATTTTAGTTTATAAATAGCCATTGTTGCTCCATTATTTTCCAAGCTCTCTTAACTCTCTCCTCCTTTTTTTCTTTCTTTCTTCTTTTGCCTCTCATTTTCGTAATAATTCATTCAGTATATGTTCCAAGCCATTTTTCACCTACTTTTGATCTTTTTTAGTCTCAATTATTCCTCTCGAAAAATCCTTGAGGTTAGGCTCAAGAATCACCCAATTCGGAGTTATATACTAAGAGATATGATCTCTGCAAGATATGCCTCCTTCTTTCCAACGTGAACCTTTGAGTTAGCCTTGTTACTTTAAATTGTGTTGCGGTTAGTTTTCTAAAATAAATGTCTCTTTTCAAATTATAATTTTTATAAGTTTTCATATTTGATGTTTATTTAAAATACCCCATATGACGTTTGTATAGGAGATCTATCATTCGTGATTGTAAATCTAGGTGGAATACTTATAAAGATCAAGGTATGTACTCGTTGCTAGATCAGATATCTTTAAATATATGATTTTATACAAATGTGTTTTATGTTTTAAATAATGATCTATGCTAAATGTTTATGAAATAAATATTTTGAGAATGTTTTATTGTTTGATCTTTGGAAATAATTTCAATGTTTTAAAATGTTGTTTATACACATACTTGAATTCCATTTAATTTCAAAGAATACATGTTATTAAAACCCCATACATGGAAATTGGAAGGTTGATTTATCAAAGATATTTATCGGATTTTTATGACTCCCACTATGCGGAGATAAATGATAAGGCTATAAATTATGTATGATCTAGTCTTCTCCCCAAGTATAGAACTATGTAAGGAGTCACTAGCTTGGGGGGTGTGCACATTTAGGTTGGGAAGATGATTTACGAAAAGTTTGTTTGATCTTCTATTTCTATTGGAATCTATTTTTGGAAAGTAGTTGGTTTTGGAATGTTGATAATTTTTGGAATGTTTCTTAATGTTTCTAAATTTGAAATTTCTTTTTATGGAAGGTTTGAATAATTATTATCTACAAATGTTAAATCTATACTTACGAAAGCATGATTAATTAAATAAATTTATTTTACGTATCTAGTATTGGTATGTGCTTAATTAGCATTTTTGCTAACACTTATTTCTCTTTTGTTTTGGTTTGCCCCTACTTATCATTTATGATAAGTAAAAAGGTAACGATTCACGTCCAAGGTGACGATGACTCGACGTGATTTAAATGTGGCATTGGGGACGACGGGAAATAATCATGTAGTCTTTGTTTCATGGTTGACGTTTTGTATGAAGAGTTCTCATATGGTTTCAATTTTGAAGGCTAATATTATTACTATTATTAATAAATAAAAGTTAAGTATGTATTTCTTCCGCTGCAAGTCTCTGTCTTGAAAAGCCTTACGTAATCACGTGGCGATAACATTACTCTCTAAATCATGTTTTATAATAATTATTATTAAAGAGTGATTTAGGGATGTTACATTATATATTAACATCTTTACGCATGTCATTATCTTTTATAATTATTTTAAGTAATTACTTTTTATGTTATACTACCGGATAGCAAATTCCATCCAATTTCCCATCTCTTGGACCAATCTATTATGGTACCAAAAAAAAAAAAAAAAAAAAAAAAAAGAGAACTTATATTGATACTCCCTCTGTCCCTTTATTTTTATCTCATTTGACTTTGCGCGGTCTTCAAGACACGTGTTAAAACGTTTATATCTCTATTTCTATACGCATAAAAATTATAAGAAGTTAATATTAAGTAAATTTACAATGAGACGAACCAAACAAGATCCCACATGACTATATATCATTTAGTAGAACAATAGGAATTTATGGTCATAATTTTCTAAGTTTGACCCATATTTTGGCAATGGAGCAAAAAAATAGGGACGGAGGGAGTATGATTTAGTGTGTTGTTTATACTAGTTGGTTACTGACATAGGATTCTATGCAAATTATATCGTACACCAAGAAAGATGCTCGGTGCTCATCGTGCCTCGTGACCTGGTCCTTGCTGTTTATTGTTCAAAAAAAAAAAAAAAACTAGATAATGCTTGAGCCATGCTCGGTTTTTAACATTAATACGGAAAAGTAATTGACATATAGAAGTCTCTATATAAATGTAAGTCAATAGTCAACCTGTTTAGGGTGAAAATACCTAAGACACGTGGCCCAATAAATGCTTGACACGTGTCAATCTTTCAGCAGTCTGCAAAGGCCCATTTCCTTTGCAGACACGTGTCCCTTATACCCTTATTGAGGTACAGTTCTCCCTTACTATAAATAGAAAGGGTAGACCTCATTTATGAGGGACGGACATTAATTGCAACCAAAAAAAACCAAACAAAGCCTAAACCTACTGAAACGCTCTCGAACCGAGAAGCTTTTACAGTTCTTATTCCACTTCGAAAAGATACTAACTTAATCTTCGGAGGCGGAACTCCCACCCCCCATCCGGAGTCTCCGTTACTTGTGCAGGTACAGGCGCAGGAAGGAAGTCGGCTAGGTGCAAGTACAGGCGTAAGAAGGAAGTCTGCTAGGAAATTGTAACTCTCCCGAAGGACACAGAAAACCCCCAAACATCTGGCGCCGTCTGTGGGGAGAGTACTTTCTAGATGACATCTGAGCCTATACTACCTGGTAAAAGCAATATGCCTACTGGGGAGGTTGAGGTCCATTCGGAAAGATACAGCCGATAACTATGACTTGGAAGCCTACACTGCTGCAGATGGCTCTTTAAGGACCAAGAACACCTGTTCCAAAGATAAGAGAGACGGGAAGGGAACCAGGCGGCTCCTAGCAAGCCAACTAGGGGCCGCTTGGGTTAACCTCTACCGCTGGAGACTCCCCAGTCTCCAGAGATGAGCTCATGAATATGATGATGAGCTTCAAAGGAGAGATCAAAGGCCTTCTGGACTCCACGGCCGGCCCCGTAAGGGTCAGGCGGAAGAAAGGCGTCACGGTAAAAAGACGGCCAAAACAGTCAAGGGTAGAGCACCTACCCCACATCCGAAGTCAGACATGCCAGCTAGGCTCTTTGATTTCTCAAAGATGCACACTCCTATAGATGGAGTCAGAAAGCCCGTCCGGCACATTCAGCCGGATGGAACCAAGAAAGTCTATTCTGATGCCCGGACGCTCATCCAAGATAAAAAGATTCAGCGATCCGAGTCGGCATCAACATCGACCTTTCGAGACAGCTTCAATGCCACCTCAGGAAGGCACTCGAGAACAAACAATGACAGCCGGACGAGCGAGGTTTCCGCTCGATCCGGCCCTCATATGATCCAACCGGCAGTGCATGGAACACCGTATACGCCCTTTGGATCCCCTATGCTCAGGCAGGTATTCTCGGGGGGCAGCATCAGTCGCCTGTCCAGCCTATGGACTGGCAGCTCCGGCTGCTCAACCTTGGGGAACAGCCAACGGCGTTCTCCAGAGAAATTACCGAGATGACCCAGCCGTCTAAAATCAAAAACGTGTTGGTAGGTGCCTACGACGGTACCACCAACCCGGAAGATCACCTTATGGAATACACCAACCTGATGTATTTGCAGGGTTTGGATGATGCCGCATGGTACCGGTGCTTCCCGGCAACGTTGAAAGGGATTGCTCAACGTTGGTTTGGTAACCTCCCAGCCGGATGCATCAATAATTTCAGGACCTTGGCCTACTGGTTTACGTCCAACTTTTCTATGAACATCCCTGCCAAGAAAACAAGCCTTGATCTAGGGGCAATACAACAGGGAGACAAAGAGGGGCTCCGGTCATATGTCAGGCGGTTTAACCTGATGAGGATCCAAATCCATGGATTGTCTGATGACGTTGCCTATACTGATTTCTTCAAAGGCTTAAAAGATGGATCAACTTTTAAGTTTGACTTGGTTAGGAAGAGGGTCTCCACTCTTCACGAGGCACTCATGAAGGCGGAGGCCTACATTCAGGCAGTGGAATTGTGTGCTGTTAAACTTCCAACGGATTACAAAAGATCTGATAAAAAAGAGAATCGGCCTACCCAGTCGGCCAAAAAGGAAGACAAGAGAAAGGGGGTATGGGCAGCAGACTCATCCGGACAACCTTTCCAGAAAAGGAAGAGGTCGGATCCGTATGTGCCAAAGTACGAGTTCAACAAGGACTGTGCCTCCATTCTCAACGAAGTAAAGGACCGGTTGAATCTTGAAAAACCGTCTCCTATGAAGAGTCCTCTAAGCGCCCGGGATAAGAGCAAATATTGTCTTTTTCACGAGGAAATTGGCCACGACACTGAAGGTTGTTTTAGCCTCAGGCGGCTCTTCGACC
>NW_018744791.1:0-49484 GCF_001683475.1 Chenopodium quinoa | reverse complement strand
GCTAAGGGACACTTCACAAAGGGTCTTTATACTCCGTTGCCAGTTCCGAAATGCTCCATGGGAAAGTGTTAGCATGGATTCATTGTTGGATTGCCTCGCACTCAAAGGGGAAGAGATAGCATCATGGTTGGTGTAGATAGATTCTCTTAAAATGGCACACTTTGTAGCTTGTAATAAAACTGATGATGCCGTGAAAGTGGCCCGAGCTGTACTTCAAGGAAATTGTCAAACTCCATGGCATTCCTCGAAGTATAGTATCTGATAGGGACTCCAAATTCCTTAGTCACTTTTGGAGAACCCTATGGAAACTTGTGGGTACCAAGTTACTATTTAGTACCTCTCATCATCCCCAAACCGATGGGCAAACCGAGGTCACTAATAGAACTTTGGGTACTTTGTTACGAGGTCTTGTGAGCAAAACGCAAAAAGATTGGGAACATTGAAATTAGCCCATGCGGAGTTTGCTTACAATAGAGCTCATTCCCTAACTACTTCCCGTTCTCCATTTGAAGTAGTTTATGGAGTGAACCCATTTGTGCCGATTGATCTTGTTCCTATGGTTAAGAGTGACATGGTAGAGAAAAGATGCTAAAAAGAGGGTGGAAACCTTTCAAAAAACCTGTGAGCAAGTGAAGAAAAGAATTGAGGAGATGAATAAAAAATACCAAGAGCGAGCCAATAAGAAACGCAAACAGCCTATTTTTCATCCCGGGGACTTGGTTTGGGTGCATTTGAGGAAGGAGAGGTTCCCTAAGCTTCGCAAAAACAAGCTTATGCCTCGTTCTGATGGTCCTTTTAAGGTTCTTGAGAGGGTGAACGATAGTGCTTTACAAAATTGAGCTACCAGACAAATTGATGGGTGTTAGTGCGACTTTCAATGTAGGGGATTTATCACCAATACTTTGATGATTCAAGTTTGAGGGCAAACTCTTTTGAAGAAGGGGGGAATGATCCAAAGTGGACATCTAATGAACCTGTTGCTTTAGTCTTAGAGACTCTTGGGTTTTTCCCATTCACAAAGAAGGGTGAAATTCTATGCTGCATTTCATGGGAAGATTGAAGATTGGTACACGGTTGGCTAGCATCACATTTTGGACGCATTTCATGACTATTTTGGGCGTGTGGATCCTAGGCCATTTACTATCTATTATTAACTTATGTGCTAGTTAATGTTGCTGAAATAATGCCAAGAATCTAGCTCTTGGCCGGTTGTAAATGGGGGGGTTATCAATAGGCTTTATTATGCTTTCATTACTTAGCTTAAATCAAGGCTTAAATCAAGGAGGAAACCATTGGCTGTTGGCCTTTCATTCTTGGACGGTTTTCCTTGGCTTTTGGTGTGCTTTTGCTGCTCCTTTCCTCTATAAAAGGGAGAGCAAAACAGAAATTAAGAGGCAGTTTTGAGATTTGATAAAAAAACCTTGTGTTTATAGCATTTTAACTTAGAGTTTGTCTCAAGTTCAAGTGTTCCCTTATTGCTTTGAGTGAGTCTTGAGTGATAAGCTTAGGAGAGATTGAGTGAGTCTTATCTCTGGCCTAAAACCCCAAAACATTGAGTGTGTCCTTGAGTTTTGGCCCTTTTATCTTGTTCCATGATATCTGAGTATTCTAACTATAAGTATTTTTAAATCCATCAACCCATATTCGGGAGGGGGTATTTAGATTTACATCAGCTTTGTAGAATGCATTTGACTTTCATTTGATTCAATTAGATTTGTGGAATGCATTTGACTTTCATATGATTCAAAAAGCTATGTTTGAATGTGTTTGACTTTCATTTGAATCAATTAGCTTTGTTTGAATGTGTTTTACTTTCATTTGATTTAATTAGTTTTGTAGAATGCATTTGACTTTCATTTGATTCAATTAGCTTTGATGAATGCATTTGACTTTCATTTGATTCAAAAAGGTTTGTTTGAATGTGTTTGACTTTATTTGATTCAATTAGCTTTATTTGAATATGTTTGGTTTTCATTTCATTCAATGAGCCTTGTAGAATCCATTTGACTTTCATTTGATTCAATTAGCTTTGTAGAATGCATTAGACTTTCATTTGATTCAATTAGCTTAGTTTGAATTTTTTGACTTTCATTTGATTCAATTAGCTTTGTGGAATGCATTTGACTTTCATATGATTCAAAAAGCTTTTGTTTGAATGTGTTTGAATTTCATTTGAATCAATTAGCTTTGTTTGAATGAATTTTACTTTCATTTGATTTAATTAGATTTGTTAAATGCATTTGACTTTCATTTGATCTAATTAGCTTTGATGAATGCATTTGACTTTCATTTGATTCAAAAAGCTTTGTTTGAATGTGTTTGACTTTCATTTGATTCAATTAGCTTTGTAGAATGCATTAGACTTTCATTTGATTCAATTAGCTTTGATTGAATGTGTTTGACTTTCATTTTATTCAATTAGCTTTGTTGAATGCATTTGACTTTCATTTGATTCAAAATGCTTTGTTTGAATGTGTTTGACTTTTATTTGATTCTATTAGCTTTGTAGAATGTATTAGAATTTCATTTGATTCAATTAGCTTTGTTTGAATACGTTTGACTTTCAATTCATTTAATTAGCTTTGTAGAATCCATTTGACTTTCATTTGATAGCTTTGTTGAATGCATTTGACCTTCATTTGATTCAAAAAGCTTTGTTTGAATGAATTTGACTTTTATTTTATTCATTTCGCTTTGTAGAATGCATTTGACTTTCAACTGATTCAATTAGATTTGTGGAATGCATTTGACTTTCATATGATTCAAAAAGCTATGTTTGAATGTGTTTGACTTTCATTTGAATCAATTAGCTTTGTTTGAATGTGTTTTACTTTCATTTGATTTAATTAGCTTTGTAGAATGCATTTGACTTTCATTTGATTCAATTAGCTTTGATGAATGCATTTGACTTTCATTTGATTCAAAAAGGTTTGTTTGAATGTGTTTGACTTTATTTGATTCAATTTGCTTTGTAGAAAGCATTAGACTTTCATTTGATTCAATTAGCTTAGTTTGAATTTGTTTGACTTTCATTTGATTCAATTAGCTTTGTGGAATGCATTTGACTTTCATATGATTCAAAAAAGCTTTGTTTGAATGTGTTTGACTTTCATTTGAATCAATTAGCTTTGTTTGAATGTGTTTTACTTTCATTTGATTTAATTAGCTTTGTAGAATGCATTTGACTTTCGTTTGATTCAATTAGCTTTGATGAATGCATTTGAATTTCATTTGATTCAAAAAGCTTTGTTTGAATGTGTTTGACTTTCATTTTATTCAATTAGCTTTGTAGAATGCATTAGACTTTCATTTGATTCAATTAGCTTTGTTTGAATGTGTTTAACTTTCATTTGATTCAATTAGCTTTGTAGAATGCATTAGACCTTCATTTGATTCAATTAGCTTTGATTGAATGTGTTTGACCTTCATTTTATTGAATTAGCTTTGTTGAATGCATTTGACTTTCCTTTGATTCAAAATGCTTTGTTTGAATGTGTTTGACTTTTATTTGATTCTATTAGCTTTGTAGAATGTATTAGAATTTCATTTGATTCAATTAGCTTTGTTTGAATACGTTTGACTTTCATTTCATTTAATTAGCTTTGTAGAATCCATTTGACTTTCATTTGATAGCTTTGTTGAATGCATTTGACCTTCATTTGATTCAAAAAGCTTTGTTTGAATGAATTTGACTTTTATTTTATTCATTTCGCTTTGTAGAATGCATTTGACTTTCATTTGATTCAATTAGATTTGTGGAATGCATTTGACTTTCATATGATTCAAAAAGCTATGTTTGAATGTGTTTGACTTTCATTTGAATCAATTAGCTTTGTTTGAATGTGTTTTACTTTCATTTGATTTAATTAGCTTTGTTAAATGCATTTGACTTTCATTTGATCTAATTAGCTTTGATGAATGCATTTGACTTTCATTTGATTCAAAAAACTTTGTTTGAATGTGTTTGACTTTCATTTGATTCAATTAGCTTTGTAGAATGCATTAGACTTTCATTTTATTCAATTAGCTTTGATTGAATGTGTTTGACTTTCATTTTATTCAATTAGCTTTGTTGCATGCATTTGACTTTCATTTGATTCAAAATGCTTTGTTTCAATGTGTTTAACTTTTATTTGATTCTATTAGCTTTGTAGAATGCATTTAACTTTCGTTTGATTTAATTAGCTTTGATGAATGCATTTGAATTTCATTTGATTCAAAAAGCTTTGTTTGAATGTGTTTGACTTTCATTTTATTCAATTAGCTTTGTAGAATGCATTAGACTTTCATTTGATTCAATTAGCTTTGTTTGAATGTGTTTAACTTTCATTTGATTCAATTAGCTTGGTTGAATGCATTTGACTTTCATTTGATTCAAAAAGCTTTGTTTCAATGTGTTTAACTTTCATTTGATTCTATAAGCTTTGTATAATGTAATAGAATTTCATTTGATTCAATTAGCTTTATTTGAATATGTTTGGTTTTCATTTCATTCAATGAGCCTTGTAGAATCCATTTGACTTTCATTTGATTCAATTAGCTTTGTAGAATGCATTAGACTTTCATTAGATTTAATTAGCTTTGTTTGAATGAGTTTGACTTTCATTTGATTCAATTAGCTTTGTAGAATGCATTTAACTTTCATTTGATTCAATTAGCTTTGTTGAATGCATTTGACTTTCATATGATTCAAAAAGCTTTGTTTGAATGTGTTTGACTTTTATTTGATTCAATTAGTTTTGTAGAATGCATTAGACTTTCATTTGATTCAATTAGATTTGTTTGAATGTGTTTGACTTTCATTTGATTCAATTAGCTTTTTAAAAATGCATTTGACTTTCATTTGATTCAATTAGCTTTTTAAAAATGCATTTGACTTTCATTTGATCCAATCAGCTTTGTTGAATGCATTTGACTTTCATTTGATTCAAAAAGCTTTGTTTGAATCTGTTTGACTTTCATTTGATTCAAAACGTTTTGTTTGAATGTGTTTGACTTCCTTTTGATTTAATTAGCTTTGTAGAAAGCATTAGACTTTAATTTGATTTAATTAGCTTTGTTTGAATGTGTTTGACTTTCAATTGATTCAATTAGCTTTGTTTGAATGCTTTTCACTTTCAATTGATTCAATAAACTTTGTAGAATGCCTTTGACTTTCATTTAATTCAATTAGCTTTGTGGAATGCATTTGACTTTCATATGATTCAAAAAGCTTTGTTTCAATGTGTTTGACTTTTATTTGAATCAATTAGCTTTGTTTGAATGTGTTTTACTTTCATTTGATTTAATTAGCTTTGTAGAATGCATTTGACTTTCATTTGATTCAAAAAGGTTTGTTTGAATGTGTTTGACTTTATTTGATTCAATTACCTTTGTAGAAAGCATTAGACTTTCATATGATTCAATTAGCTTAGTTTGAATTTGTTTGACTTTCATTTGATTCAATTAGCTTTGTGGAATGCATTTGACTTTCATATGATTCAAAAAGCTTTGTTTGAATGTGTTTGACTTTCATTTGAATCAATTAGCTTTGTTTGAATGTGTTTTACTATCATTTGATTTAATTAGCTTTGTTAAATGCATTTGACTTTCATTTGATCTAATTAGCTTTGATGAATGCATTTAACTTTCATTTGATTCAAAAAGCTTTGTTTGAAAGTGTTTGACTTTCATTTGATTCAATTAGCTTTGTAGAATGCATTAGACTTTCATTTGATTCAATTAGCTTTGATTGAATGTGTTTGACTTTCATTTTATTCAATTAGCTTTGTGGAATGCATTTGACTTTCATTTGATTCAAAATGCTTTGTTTGAATGTGTTTGACTTTTATTTGATTCTATTAGCTTTGTAGAATGTATTAGAATTTCATTTGATTCAATTAGCTTTGTTTGAATACATTTGACTTTCATTTCATTTAATTAGCTTTGTAGAATCCATTTGACTTTCATTTGATAGATTTGTTGAATGCATTTGACCTTCATTTGATTAAAAAAGCTTTGTTTGAATGAATTTGACGTTTATTTTATTCATTTCGCTTTGTAGAATGCATTTGACTTTCATTTGATTCAATTAGATTTGTGGAATGCATTTGACTTTCATATTGTTCAAAAAGCTATGTTTGAATGTGTTTGACTTTCATTTGAATCAATTAGTTTTGTTTGGATGTGTTTTACTTTCATTTGATTTAATTAGCTTTGTAGAATGCATTTGACTTTCATTTGATTCAATTAGCTTTGATGAATGCATTTGACTTTCATTTGATTCAAAAAGGTTTGTTTGAATGTGTTTGACTTTATTTGATTCAATTAGCTTTATTTGAATATGTTTGGTTTTCATTTCATTCAATGAGCCTTGTAGAATCCATTTGACTTTCCTTTGATTCAATTAGCTTTGTAGAATGCATTAGACTTTCATTTGATTCAATTAGCTTAGTTTGAATTTTTTGACTTTCATTTGATTCAATTAGCTTTGTGGAATGCATTTGACTTTCATATGATTCAAAAAGCTTTGTGTGAATGTGTTTGACTTTCATTTGAATAAATTAGCTTTGTTTGAATGTGTTTTACTTTCATTTGATTTAATTAGCTTTGTTAAATGCATTTGACTTTCATTTGATCTAATTAGCTTTGATGAATGCATTTAACTTTCATTTGATTCAAAAAGCTTTGTTTTAAAGTGTTTGACTTTCATTTGATTTAATTAGCTTTGTTAAATGCATTTGACTTTCATTTCATCTAATTAGCTTTGATGAATGCATTTGACTTTTATTTGATTCAAAAAGCTTTGTGGAATGTATTTGACTTTCATATGATTCAAAAAGTTTATTTGAATGTGTTTGACTTTCATTTGAATCAATTAGCTTTGTTTGAATGTGTTTTACTTTCATTTGATTTAATTAGCTTTGTTAAATGCATTTGACTTTCATTTGATCTAATTAGCTTTGATGAATGCATTTGACTTTCATTTGATTCAAAAAGCTTTGTTTGAATGTGTTTGACTTTCATTTGATTCAATTAGCTTTGTAGAATTCATTAGACTTTCATTTGATTCAATTAGCTTTGATTGAATGTGTTTGACTTTCATTTTATTAAATTAGCTTTGTTGAATGCATTTGACTTTCATTTGATTCAAAATGCTTTGTTTGAATGTGTTTAACTTTTATTTGATTCTATTAGCTTTGTAGAATGTATTAGAATTTCATTTGATTCAATTAGCTTTGTTTGAATACGTTTGACTTTCATTTCATTTAATTAGCTTTGTAGAATGCCTTTGACTTTCATTTGATAGCTTTGTTGAATGCATTTGACCTTCATTTGATTCAAAAAGCTTTGTTTGAATGAATATGACTTTTATTTTATTCATTATGCTTTGTAGAATGCATTTGACTTTCATTTGATTCAATTAGATTTGTGGAATGCATTTGACTTTCATATGATTCAAAAAGCTATGTTTGAATGTGTTTGAATTTCATTTGATTTAATTAGCTTTGTAGAATGCATTTGACTTTCGTTTGATTCAATTAGCTTTGATGAATGCATTTGAATTTCATTTGATTCAAAAAGCTTTGTTTGAATGTGTTTGACTTTCATTTTATTCAATTAGCTTTGTAGAATGCATTAGACTTTTATTTGATTCAATTAGCTTTGTTTGAATGTGTTTAACTTTCATTTGATTCAATTAGCTTTGTAGAATGCATTAGACTTTCATTTGATTCAATTAGCTTTGATTGAATGTGTTTGACTTTCATTTTATTCAATTAGCTTTGTTGAATGCATTTGACTTTCATTTGATTCAAAATGCTTTGTTAGAATGTGTTTGACTTTTATTTGATTCTATTTGCTTTGTAGAATGTATTAGAATTTCATTTGATTCAATTAGCTTTGTTTGAATACGTTTGACTTTCATTTCATTTAATTAGCTTTGTAGAATCCATTTGACTTTCATTTGATAGCTTTGTTGAATGCATTTGACTTTCATTTGATTCAAAAAGCTTTGTTTGAATGAATTTGACTTTTATTTTATTCATTTCGCTTTGTAGAATGCATTTGACTTTCATTTGATTCAATTAGATTTGTGGAATGCATTTGACTTTCATGTGATTCAAAAAGCTATGTTTGAATGTGTTTGACTTTCATTTGAATCAATTAGCTTTGTTTGAATGTGTTTTACTTTCATTTGATTTAATTAGCTTTGTAGAATGCATTTGACTTTCATTTGATTCAATTAGCTTTGCTGAATGCATTTGACTTTCATTTGATTCAAAAAGGTTTGTTTGAATGTGTTTGACTTTATTTGATTCAATTAGCTTTGTAGAATGCGTTAGACTTTCATTTGATTCAATTAGCTTTGATTGAATGTGTTTGACTTTCATTTTATTCAATTAGCTTTGTTGAATGCATTTGACTTTCATTTGATTCAAAATGCTTTATTTGAATGTGTTTGACTTTTATTTGATTCTATTAGCTTTGTAGAATGTATTAGAATTTCATTTGATTCAATTAGCTTTGTTTGAATACGTTTGACTTTCATTTCATTTAATTAGCTTTGTAGAATCCATTTAACTTTTATTTGATTCAAAAAGCTTCGTTTGAATGTGTTTGACTTTCATTTGATTCAATTATCTTTGTAGAATGCATTAGACTTTCATTTGATTCAATTAGCTTTGATTGAATGTGTTTGACTTTCATTTTATTCAATTAGCTTTGTTGAATGTATTTGACTTTCATTTGATTCAAAATGCTGTGTTTGAATGTGTTTGACTTTTATTTGATTCTATTAGCTTTGTAGAATGTATTAGAATTTCATTTGATTCAATTAGCTTTGTTTGAATACATTTGACTTTCATTTCATTTAATTAGCTTTGTAGAATCCGTTTAACTTTCATTTGATTCGAAAAGCTTCGTTTGAATGTGTTTGACTTTCATTTGATTCAATTAGCTTTGTAGAATGCATTAGACTTTCATTTGATTCAATTAGCTTTGATTAAATGTGTTTGACTTTCTGATGCAAATCACGAAAGTCCTATTAGTCCTAGTCACAAATTTCATCCAAGTCCAAGCACAAGTCCAAGTTACGGTTCGCCCAAAGAAGTAATACTTGCGAAATCATTTGAAGACCAAACCTTGGATTCTTTTGCTGCCCATGGTCCGTTTGGTTTTAATCATGGATTTACTTGCTTAATTGCTCATTAAGCACGTTAATTGAAGCATTTTGAACAGCCATTTCAGTTGGAGAGCCGTGGGAATGGAGAGGAACTCAAGGAGAAACTTCAATGCATGAATAATGAAGGAGGCGTGAATCAAGGGGGGTTTACAAATGCACCTCCAACGGTTTTCTTGCTGAATTTGTGGCTGTTTGTTTAGCTCATTTACATGAGTTTAATAAGGAAGTTAAGGGGCATATGAAGACCAAGAGGTTGCTGCACTTAGACGTAATCTTAGGCTTAGTTTCATTTTCGTTGTTTAAAGCTTTAATAAATAAGTTTGCTTCTTTAAGTTAAGCAATGTTTGTTAGTTCTTTTAGTTGCTTATAAAAGGCATGTAACTATAGTTTGTAAGCAGATTTTGATCAATGAAAAGAGCTTTTGCTTGAACTTAAAAACTGATTATTTGTTTGTGAAATAACAGGTTTTTTGTACCAAGTTAGACTTGAAGAGATTGAGTGGTCAAGTGAGTAATCCTTCCATACAATTTGAACTTAGTAGGTTGAGTGAGAAATCCTTGCCTTCATATCTTTGTTTGTTAAGTGAGTAATCCTTACAAACCTACACTTTTCCAACCCCCAAAACCCACCTAAAATCCTACAAAAACGTACCTAAACACCAACCTTCTCTCAATCCTTTGCTTAAGCTTGATTCTTTAACTTGTTTAAACTAAATTCATCTATTAGTTTTTACATCATTTGGCGCGTCAGGTAGGGGGTTGTTTCTGTCCAAATGGTTCAAGCAAACCCAAATGGAACCATTGACCAAAGGAGACTTAGAATTATGGAGGAAAACCAACAAAGGCTCTTGGAAACCAATGTGCAATTACATGGTAATATAATGGCTCTAATGGCTCGTTTGTTGACACAAGAACAAAGGGATGGGCGTCAAAACCCTCCTAGATATGATGACAAGAGTCTAAAGGTGGATGTAGACCTTTTTGATGGTACTCTTGACCCTGAGAAGTACTTGGAGTGGGAGCAATCACTTGAGAGGTACTTTGAGTTCAAAGACGTTGAGGAAGATGAACAAAAGTACAAGATTGCTAAGGTAAAGATAGCCAAGTATGCTGAAACTTGGTTGAAAGGAGTCCAAAGAAAACGAGAAAGCAATGGGAAAACTCGTATTTCTACATGGACCAAGCTTAGGAAGAAACTTAGGGGACGTTTTGTGCCTTCTAATTACAAACAATCCATGTATGTTAAATGGAGTACCTTGCAACAAGGTAGTAGTAGTGTGGAGGAGTACATAAAAGAATTTGAGAAACTTTCCATTGTGTGCGAAATAGTGGAAAATGAAGAACTCAAATTAGGGAGGTTTATGGCTGGTTTGGATAAGGACATTTATGAGAAAGTAGAGGTGCAACCCAATCTGACCTTTGATGAAGCTTGTAAGCTTTCGGTGGAATTTGATAATCAAAGGAAGAAGAAGAAACCTTCGAACTCTTTTGACCCAAAATTCAAACGTCCATTCAATCCACCAAAAGAAAACTCTTCTTTCCCAAATTCCACCAAAAGAAACCCAAGTTCCTTTGACCCAAAGAAAAAAGGCAAAGCTGTTGCCAAAACCGGGGACTTGAGTGACATAGTGTGTTTTAAGTGTCATGGAAGAGGACACTATAAGAGGGATTGCCCTAATACTAGAGCTTTAACCATGAGAGAGCTAAAAAATATGATGGCTCAACCTTTTAGCCTAGATGAGGAGTTAGAGGATGAAAATGTTGTTGAAAATGACCCTTTGGGATCTTATGATTCTAATGAAGAGGAGGAACAAGGTGATGATTGTTTCCCCGAAAAAAACAGCCTAGTCTTGAGGAGAGCTTTACAAATGCAAGTTGAGGTTGAAAGAAACCCTTTGCAAAGAGAGAATGTCTTTTTAACCAAATGCAAGGTTAATGGAGATGTTTGTGACTTAATTGTCGATAGTGGTAGTGAAGCAAATGTTGTATCAAGTGACCTTGTAAAAAAACTTGATTTGAAAACCACTAGACACCCTACCCCTTACAAATTGAGTTGGCTTGATAAGAGTAAGAGTACGGGAGTTAGGAGACAATGCTTAGTAAAATTTCAGATTGGTTCTTATGTTGATGAGATTTTGTGTGATGTCATTCCTATGGATGCATGTCACGTTTTATTAGGAAGACCATGGCAAAGTGATAGAAAATCAATCCATGATGGTCTAACTAATACCTATACTATCACCCACCAAGGCAGCAAGAAAGTGTTGCATCCCTTACCACCACAAAAAAAGATTCCCCAAACACAATTCCCACCACCACAAACACCACAAAAAGAGCCCAAAAGAAAGGAAATCTTGTTACTTTCTTTCAAAGAATTCGAAAAGACCTTAGAGAAGGAAGATGAGGTGTTTTTGTTGTTGAGTAAGGAGGAGCATGAAGGGTTTGTTCAACAAAACCCTAGTTTGGCCGAATTGGTCAAAGCTTATGAGGATGTTTTCCCTAATGAGTTGCCTTTAGGATTACCTCCCATTCGTGGGATTGAACATCAAATTGACCTAATTCCGGGAGCACCCCTTCCTAACAAACCACCTTATAGATGTAATCCCATGGAAACTAAAGAGTTGCAAAAACAAATTGAGGAGTTGATGCAAATGGGTTATGTGAGAGAGTCTATGAGTCCTTGTGCTGTTCCTACTTTGTTAGTGCCTAAAAAAGATGGAACATGGAGGATGTGTATTGATAGTAGGGCTGTGAACAATATAACCATTAAGTATAGGTTTCCCATACCTAGGCTTGATGATATGTTGGATGAGTTGAGTGGGGCTAGAGTGTTTTCAAAAATTGATTTGAGAAGTGGGTATCACCAAATTCGTATGAGGGAGGGTGATGAGTGGAAAACAGCTTTTAAAACCAAGCATGGGTTGTATGAATGGCTTGTTATGCCATTTGGTTTAACAAATGCCCCAAGTACTTTCATGAGGCTTATGAATGAGATGTTGAGACCTTTTTTGGGGAGGTTTGTAGTTGTTTACTTAGATGATATTCTCATCTATAGTACAAATGAGGAAGATCATTTGAGGCACTTGGAAGAAATCTTTAGAACTTTGAGGGAGAAAAAAATTATACGGGAAGTTGGAGAAGTGTCATTTTTTGCTAACAGAAATTGTTTTTCTTGGTTACATTGTTTCAGGTGATGGAATCAAGGTGGATCCAAGCAAAATAGAAGCCATTGCTTTGTGGCCTATCCCAAAAACCATAACTGAAGTTCGTTCATTTCATGGACTAACCTCTTTCTATAGAAGGTTCATTAAGAACTTTAGTACCCTCATGGCTCCTATCACTGAGTGTACAAAGAAAGGAACCTTCCAATGGAACCCTCAAGCCCAAGAGGCGTTTGAACTAGTGAAAAAAAAAAATGTGTGAGGCACCTGTTTTAGCCTTACCTGATTTCATGAAACCCTTTGAAGTTGAGTGTGATGCAAGTGGGAAGGGAATAGGGGCTGTCCTAATCCAAGAAAAAAAACCCATTGCCTACTTTAGTGAGAAATTGAGCCAAGGGAAATTGAACTATTCCACTTATGACAAAGAATTTTATGCCATGGTTCGAGCCTTAGATCATTGGTCACATTATTTGAGGCCACAACCATTCATCTTGCATTCGGATCATGAGTCTTTGAGGTTCATACATGGCAAAAAAAAATTGAATGCTAGGCATGCTAAGTGGGTAGTGATTAGGGGATTTTTACCCACCAATCACCGTCTGACAAGTGGACCAACCAGGTTCCGCCACGTGTCCTTCACGAAGGCCAATAGGAGCCTGCCACGTGTCAATCACAGATACGTCCTCTACGGACCAATCGAGGCACGCCACGTGTCCACCCATGCCAAATGGGAAAACCAGCCAACAAGGCCCAATCCTGTCTAGAGGCCCGGTCAGCCCTAGGTTTACCCTAAACCTAGAGAGTGGCACGCTTCTCAAGACTATAAATACTTAATTAATCCTCATTAAAAGGGATCAAGCAACTGAGAGGCAATTGATCAAGCAATTAATCTCACCTGAAGAATAGAGAAGAACAGAAACATTACGGAACACTAATAACCGGCTAATCTCGCTAACAAAGCAGATTACCAACATTAAACACTCTCACCTAGAGAGGTCTTATTACTTTAATTTCCGTATTAATTACTCCTAAATCAGGTACTAACTTGACCGTTGGAGGCGGAGCTCTCAGGAGTCTCCGTTATTTTGCAGGTACAAGCGTCCGGTTCTAGTCTCGGAATTGTAACTCTCCCGCAGGACATCAGAAAACCCCGAAACATTTGGCGCTGTCTGTGGGGAGAGTACTTCAGAGATGGCATCCAAGTCTGTACCGACTCCTGAGAAAAGGCGTCCCCTAAACGACCCTCAAGTTCAGTCGGACCATGATACCGAAAGTGAATTTGAAGTGGAAACTCATACAGCTCCAGACGGGACCCTAAGGGCCCGACGTACCCGTCATACCGAAAGGAGGGAACGGGAGCATCTTCAAACAGGAAGCGAGCCAGCAGGCGCACCGCCTGCTCGGCAACAGCCGACTGATGGGTCTGCTCCCATCACAAGGAACGAACTCATGACCTTCATGAGGGACTTCAAGGGAGAGATTCAAGAGTTGATCAACAAAAAGCCGCCTGCTTCAGTCAAAGAGCAGTCGGCCAAAAAAACCTTCCACTTCACTGAAGAGGAAGCCAGCTCAAGGGCGAGAGGCGACTCCTCATCCTAAATCCAAGAAGCGGGAGCCACCTGCTCTTGATTTCACAAAATTCCGTTATCCTACGGGAAATAGGAAACCGGTTCGTCATATTCAGGCGGACGGGTCAAAGCAAACGTTCACAGATGCTCGGCTACTGCTAGAGCAGAAGAAGAGTGACCGATTGTCAGAGTCGGCTTCTACTTCAAATTTTCAAGACAGTTTGCGAAATGCCTCGATGAGGCATACTCAGTCGTACCATGAGAGTCAGTCAGGCGGCACCTCCCGTCAGTCCGACTTTCATAGTGCCCAGGCGGGACTAAACTTACCATTTGTGCCGCAACAACAGTATTTTATGCAGCCACCTCCATTTGGTGGACCTGCAGCAAAAAACGTCCAACCTATGGACTGGCAGCTACGGTTGCTTAGACTTGGTGAACAGCCGTCGGCCTTCTCCAAGGAAATTACTGAAGCCGCTCAGCCGGCCAAAGTAAAAAATGTACTAGTAGGCGCCTATGACGGCACTACTAACCCAGAAGACCATCTGATGGCATTCACCAACCTGATGTACCTTCAAGGGTTGGATGATCCCACTTGGTGCAAGTGTTTCCCAGCGACTCTCAAGGGAATCGCACAGCAATGGTTCGGCAACCTGCCGACTGGTTGTGTAAACAGCTTCAGGACGCTTGCTTACTTATTTGCCTCCAACTTCGCCATGAACATCCCTGCGAAGAAAACGACCCTTGATTTGGGAACAATTCAGCAGGGCGAGAAGGAGGGGCTTCGTTCTTACATCAGGCGGTTCAACCTGATGAGAATACAGATTCAAGGGTTACCGGATGAGGTAGCTTATACTGACTTTTTTAGAGGTCTCAAAGACGGGTCTACCTTCAAATTTGATTTAGTTCGAAAAAGGGTGGCGACTCTTCAAGAGGCCTTGATTGAAGCAGAAGCCTATATACAGGCGTCTGATCTGTGTACGATAAAACAGTCGGACGGGAAAAGGTTCGACAAAAGAGAAGAACGACAGAAACAGTCGTCTAACAAAGATGAGAAAAGAAAAGAGGTCTGGGCGGTTGATTCCTCTAAACAGCCGGCCCAGAAAAAGAAAAAAAGAATTCAAACCATACTCCCCAAAGTATGTGTTTAACAAGGATAACCAGTTTATCCTAAAAGAAATAAAGGGACGGTTCTCAATTGAGAAGCCGGTCCCCATGAAGGGTTCTGCAAACAACCGGAACCAAGACAAAATCTGTGCTTATCATGATGACGTTGGTCATCACACCAATGACTGCATCAGTCTCATGCGGTACCTAGACCGCTTGGCTGAGCAAGGTGATCTTGACACTTATGTCAAGAAATCTACGGGGAACACTTCCTCAAAAAAGCAGTCGGCCAAAAAGAATCAACAGGCCGACAGTTCCGATACAGATGATGCAGTCGTCTACACCATTGCAGGCGGCTTCTCAGGAGGCGGCCCCACTATTAGGGGCAACAAAGATAATATAAGGCGGTTAGATGTAAATTCCGTTCACCAAGAACGGCCGTCCAAATATACATTTCCTGAGATTGTCATCACTGAAGAGGATCTAGGAGGGGTAAGGGGGCCGCATGACGACCCTCTCGTTATTGAATGTAAAGTGGCCAACCAGAGAGTTGGCCGAATCCTCATAGATACCGGGAGCTCCTCAGATCTCATCAGCAGCAAATGTCTGTCAAAACTGAAATATCAGACGGACTGCATACATCCGGCCTCCCACCCTTTAATAGGGTTTGGAGGAGGAGTCGTCCACCCACTGGGACGAGTAGATTTACCCATTCGCCTGGGCGAAAAAGGGGAAGGACAACACATGGTAGTCCGGTTCCTAGTAGTAGAGGAACTCTCGGCCTACAACATGATTCTGGGTCGACCAACCCTGAATAATTCCAAGGCTGTTATAATCCCGTCTCTTATGCTGCTTAAGTTTGAGAGGGATAATGGAACAGTCGGCTCCCTAAGGGGAGATCAGAGGATGGCCCGAGAGTGCTATCTCTCGGATGTCAAGCCCACTGTTATGGCCACTGGGTCAAGTGGAGAAAAAACAGACCTTGACAATGTCAAGGAGAGTGCGCCTGTTCAAG
Source organism: Chenopodium quinoa (assembly GCF_001683475.1). Lineage (NCBI taxonomy): Eukaryota > Viridiplantae > Streptophyta > Magnoliopsida > Caryophyllales > Amaranthaceae > Chenopodium > Chenopodium quinoa. The sequence continues at coordinate 33,474 of NW_018744791.1, read as the reverse complement.
AAACAGGCGACAAAAAGAGAAAGGCGTCCCAGACAGAGTCCGCAAGAAAAGCAAGAAAATAGCAATCATTGGCAGAGTAGCGGCCGGATGAGTTCCGCCCTCAGCCGGCTGGTGAGCATGCAGACCTGATCTTAGACGACTCACGTCCTGACCGAACAGTCAAAGTTGGGACGACTGCTCTGAGAAACCTTGGTGACGACTTTCACAACCTATTGAAAGAATACAAGGACATCTTTGCATTTGAAGTCCATGAAATGCCAGGCATTAGTCCTGATTTGGCAGTACATAAACTCGCTGTGGATCCGAAAAAGAAGCCGGTACGGCAAAAGAAGCGGAACCATGGCGAAGAAAGAAGTCAGGCGGCAGCCGCCGAAGTTAAAAAATTACTTGATGCAGGGTTCATTCGGCAATGTTACTTCCCAGACTGGGTTGCAAATGTGGTGCTTGTTAAAAAGCCGAATGGCACCTGGCGAATGTGTGTAGACTACACAGACTTAAACAAGGCGTGCCCCAAAGACAGTTACCCTCTGCCTAAAATTGATAACCTGGTCGACTCAACAGCGGGTCATGCCTTGATGAGTTTTATGGACGCCTATTCTGGTTTCCATCAAATTCCCTTATGGAAGAAAGATCAGGAGAAGACGGCCTTCGTCACTGATCAGGGGTTATACTGTTACACGGTCATGCCGTTTGGTCTTAAGAATGCCCCGGCTACCTTCCAACGAATGATAAACACAGTGTTCTTTGATCAGATTGGGAGAAACGTCGAGGCATATATTGATGATATGATTGTCAAGACTAAACTTCAGAAAGATCATCTGACGGACCTCCGAGAAACTTTCGCCACACTCAGGCGGCACCATGTCATGCTCAATCCCAAGAAATGTGTATTTGGAGTTGAGTCTGGGAAATTTCTCGGATTCCTTATCAATCAGAGAGGAATAGAGGCGAACCCTGAGAAGGTGCAGGCGGTCATTGACATGCAGTCGCCTCGTACCATCCGAGAGGTTCAGAAGTTAACAGGTTGTCTGGCGGCCTTGGGGAGATTCCTAAGCCGATCAGGCGACAAATGCCTATACTTTTTCCAGGCAATTAAGAAAAAGGCAAGGTTTGAATGGGGGCCGGATGCTGAGGCCGCCTTCCAGAAATTAAAAGTTCACTTGCATTCCTTGCCGAGGCTGGTCAGCCCTTTGCCCAAAGAGGATCTCTACATGTACCTGGCCGTCTCTGATCATGCGTTAAGCGCTGTGCTCCTTGCTGAAAGGGACGGCTGTCAGCTCCCGGTCTACTTTGTTAGTCACGTACTGAAAAATGCCGAGTTGAGGTATCCCCTAGTGGAGAAATTTGGTCTTGCACTCTTCATGGCTGTTAAAAAATTGAAGCCCTACTTTTTGGCACATGCAGTCGTCGTGTATACCGACCAACCAATCAAGCGGCCCCTTACCATCATGGAGTCGTCAGGACGAATGATCAAATGGGCCATAGAAATACAGAGCCTCGAAGTTACTTTCGAGCCTAGAAAAGCAGTGAAGGGGCAAGCCTTTGCTGACTTTATTGTAGAGATGACTCGTCCTCCTGACTCTCAAGTTCCAGACCAAGTCTGGAAGGTATATGTGGACGGAAGCTCTACTTCAAATGGTTGTGGAGCAGGCGTCGTATGTCAATCTCCAGAGGGCGACAGGTTCGAGTATGCTCTACGCTTCAGTTTTCAGGCTTCAAACAATGAGGCAGAATATGAAGCTTTACTAGCCGGGATCCGCATGTGCAAGGCGGCAGGGGCAAGAAAAATAGACGCCTGTTCTGATTCACAATTGATAGTGAGTCAGTACAATGGCGAATACGAAGCAACCCATCCGGCCATGATCAAGTATTTACAGGCGGTCCGACAAGCAGTCGGCTCCCTTGAGGATTTCCATCTGATCCAAGTGCCGAGATCAGAAAACAACCAGGCAGATGCACTGTCAAAATTAGCATCATCCGCCTCCTCCGATACTCCTCGAACTGTTTTTTGGGAAGTAATGGAGAAGAGAAGCATCGAGGAAAACCCTATTGGGATCCTAGACAGAAGCTCAACCTGGATAGATTCGATCAGGGCATATCTGACAAACGGTACACTGCCGGATGATCCTCAACAGGCGGCAGCACTGAAAAAAACGAGCCTCCTGTTTTGAAATGATATAGGGAGAACTTCACAAGAGGGGGTACCTTCAACTCTTCTTAAAGTGTGTTACTCCTGAAAAGGGACGAGAGATACTAGATGATCTTCACTCTGGTTAATGTGCCTCTCATATAGGTGGTAGGATGCTTGCTCAAAGGGCAAGGCGGCAGGGCTACTTTTGGCCTACTTTGGAAGCAGATGCAATGGAGATGGTGAAAAAATGTGACAAGTGCCAAAGGTTTGGCAAATTAATTCACCGTCCGGCTACTGACCTCACTACCATTCACAGCCCACTACCGTTTGCTAAGTGGGGCATGGACATTCTGGGTCCATATACGCCTGCTACAGGCGGCAGAAGGTATATACTTGTTGTCGTTGACTACTTCACTAAATGGGTAGAGGCGGAGGCTGTAAAGGGAATCAAGACGAAAGATGTAATTTCATTCATTTGGAAAAACGTCATCACTCGGTTCGGGGTTCCCATGTCTATGGTTTTTGATAATGGTCCCCAATTTGAGACGCCTGTTCTCAAAAGCTGGTTGGGAGACCAAGGAATTGCACACTACTTTGCATCTGTCGGCCGTCCACAAGCAAACGGCCAGGTAGAAGCCTTTAATAAAATCATCTCAGACGGTCTCAAGAAAAAGATTGAACGAGCAGGCGGCCTATGGGCGGATGAACTACCGCATGTTCTCTGGGCCATTAGGACGACTGAAAAAGGGGCGACTGGAGAAACTCCATTCCTCCTAACTTATGGTGCGGAAGCTGTTCTTCCAATAGAACACTACGAGCCGACTCTTCGAGTAATGCTATATGACGAAGAGGCAAACTGGGAAGCCATGCGCCTGGCATTAGACTCACTTCCTGAAAAGAGGGGCAATGCTGTTTTGCGCCATGAGATCTATCGCCTGAGAATGACTAGATCATACAACAAAAAAGTACACAGGCGTCCACTCAAAGTAGGGGACTTTGTACTTAGAAAAATGGAAGCAGTTGGTAGGGCTAATGAGTCTGGCAAACTAACTCCCAACTGGGAAGGACCCTACCGAATCTATGAGGAAGTCAGGAACGGTACCTACCGTCTGGAAACACCAGACGGACAACCGTTGCCTCGAACTTGGAATGTAGATAACCTTAAAAAATATTTCTTCTGAATGATGTAAAGTAAAGAGCTACTTAATAAAGTTTGCACTTACTATTCAATTTTGTATTACGAGGGGCATGCCGTCTGTACCTTTACAGTCGGCTACTCTCCATTGAGTATTTTACTCACAATACTTAGCTAAAAAGATTAGGGCCTGGCCGACCCTGTGTCTAACAGGCGGCTACCCTTCTTTTACTTAGCACCTACGTTCACCAAGAACTTACCAAGGCCACCGGCCGAATGATCAGACCAGGCGCCAAGCCACCTGATCAAATCTACAAAACTAATACGACCTGTCCCAACATCATAGCAGGCGTCCGACGGCATCCCTCCGGATGAAATTCGTCGCAGAGAGCAGCTCTCTTTTGGGTGGAACATTGTTCTATAAACTAATTACACGGCACCTATACGACTGTCCCCAAGGGCAACCACGTAGCCGTTTTTGAGACAAGGATAACTCTATCACTAACCAAACCAGTGGTAGCAGTTGACATCTGAGTCAGATGACCGCCTGTATTACTTGGGATAAATGCAGGGGGTACCTATTGAGTTAATAGCCAACAAACATTGGCGAATCAAGGGGTCTAGCCGGCCTACGCCGCCTGGTACCTCTACTACTCAATCTAGATTGTGACGAAGACTAAGTAACTCCTATGTTAACTTAATAGTCACTCAAACTTAGTATGGAGCCTAAAAGGTATGAGTCGTCCGCCTGTTTTTAATAAACAGGGGCTCTCAACCACTACTCTTGCTAGGTTAACAAATTACGAGTTAAAAGCCAACATTGGCAATAAAGGGAAACAACCGGTACCCGCCGCTTGTTATCCTACTTAATTCCTTGGCGACTAGGTAATACTATTTACTTGGTCAGACCGATTGAATAAATAGTTCGAATACCGATTGAATAAATGGCCGACTGATCGTCTATCCTGGAAACAGACAACCAATCGTCCAGGGGCATAGGCGGCGTACTTACTATTTGTACATGTCTGCAACGTTCGGCCATGTACAACAGTCGGTCTAGTGAACAATGGGATATTAGATATGGAATACTTAGACAAATTTGAATCAAAACAAAAATTTGATTAAAAATAAGCCGGTCATTAAAGACCAGCAGAATATTCAAAGCCCCGGCCCCCTGGCCGGGTAAATACAAAGCAAACGGCACGCAGGCCGTGAAAAAAAAAATACTTTAAGCTTAAGAAGGGGGCAGTTCAGTATTAGCAGCTGCCGCCTGGTCAGCACTCTTCTTGCTGGACTCGGCTTCAGCTGCACCCTCTTTTGATGCCTTACCCCCAAGTGGCACAAGCGCCACAACCGGCTCTTCCTCCTCTTCTTCCAACGCCTCTTCTTCAGCAGCCGCCAGGATCTCTTGATTATATGTTTCCGAACACTGGCGGTACATTCTTTCCCATGAGGCAAAGTCGGCATTGGGGAACAGGCGGCCCCAGGTCATGCGCTGGATTTGAGCGGAGTCTTCCACCATCTCCCGGACGAGCTCTTTCTTCTCTTGCTCGGCCTTTTCCGAGAGCTCTTGGGTAAGACTCTTCTCTTGGCTCACCAGGCGTTCTTTTACGTTGGCCAAAGATTTCTCCATGGCTTCGTAAGAGTGCATTTTTTGGCGAAGAGGTTTCAGCTCGGCCTTAAGATTTGTGACGGTCGCCTCCAGCTCGTCATTCTTCTTCTGGGCCGCCTCTAACTGAGCCCGAACAGCGGCAGTAGCCTGCGCCTGATAATAAAGAGTATCAATGGTCAGTACTTCATTTTGGGCAATTTGAAACATTGCCTTATCACAGTTGGAGGCGGCCATAGCTTTTGCGGCCTTTACCTCTTTGTTTTTCCGATCAATCGGCTTGCGAAGGCTGTTAACTCGGAGCAGGGCCTAAGTACAAAAAAAAAAAAAAAAAAAAAAAAAAAAAAAAAACAGGCGTCAGTTTCCAAACAAAAAGATAACAGGCGTCCTGGAACTCAAATACTCAAAAATATGCTAAGTATACCTCAGCAAGGACCCCTGAAATCCCATCAAGGTCAAGGGTGCCGGCACCCCTGACCGCCTCCCTTTCAGATGGAGGAACTACTTTGATCATGGACTTGGCTACCTCAACCAAGTCAAGCCCCTGAGGGCCGGCTGCATCAAGCGTAAAAAAAAAGCAAGTTAGACCTAGTCAAGAAGGAAGCAAGTGTGAGTTTTTAAAGTGATTGTCCATACTTCTAGGCGGCCCCGCCGGGGTTTTAGAAGAAGTGGCCGGCTGCTTCTCAGCCGCCACTATTTTCCTGGAAGACCCAGGAGAGCTTGCAACAGTCGTCCTCCGGGCCTTGGGGTCCGGCTGTTGCGAGGAAGAAGCTCTTGGAGTGCCAGACTGAAAACAAAAAGAGTTAGTATATGCATAAGACAACTCCTAAAAGAGGAAGAGTTTTCGAAGCCTACCAAGGGTGCCCCCTTGTTGGGGGAGTCGGCACAAGACTGTTGCATAAGAGAGGCCCGCAACATGGCCGCCGCAGTCTTGGATGCTGTTATTTTACTCATGGCGTCAGCTGCAAAAAATAAACAGCAAAGTTAGTAAAGATCCCAAGTAAACAAGGCGTGAAAAAAACAGAGTATTTGTCAGGCCGGCTACCTCTAGAGCACCGACTGCTGAGGCCACAGGCGGCCAAAAAGTACTCGTCATAGAGCCACTTGAAGCTCGGGACGCAGTTTAGGGGTACTTGCTCTCGTACCCCTGAAGTAGAGTTCACCCTAGTCTCTACTTTGAAGAGTCCTTTGTCTAGGATCTCTCTTTTAGCCTTTGGGGGAACAGGCGGAATGCTGCGGCCGCCTGCAAGAAGAGGCGGATCCCTATTCCACTTGTTAAAACGTTGGTTCAGCTCCGTGTCTGAACCCTCAATGATAAGGAAGGTGTTCCGCCAATCCTTCCATTTGTTCGCCTTACCTCTCGTCATGAGGTAACCCCTATGGCTTGTTAATTGATACCAGCCGGTACCTCCCGAATTAGGGGTCCGGCTAAGATAGTTCATGTGGGCGAAAGCCTCAAAGCTTGGCTCCACCCCGTACATTTCGCACCCGGCCACATAGCCGAGTACGTTTACCCAAGAGTTGGGGGCTAACTGCCATAACCCCAAATCATACCCATCTAAAATCCGCTGAACAGCCGGATGTAATGGGAAGCGCAGTCCAGCTTTGATGGCCGCCACATAGCAGCCAAAGCAGCCGTCATCATAGCTGGTACCAGCCGGCCAGACGACAGTGTCTTCTGGATCCGGCACGAACAGTAAAAATTCCGGGCCCATTCTGTGGTTAGCAATAAAGCTCTCCACTTTGTCTTGCATGGTTGCGATCCGGCCCCGGGGTACCATGCAGTAGTAGGGGGCGTTTTCCTCTCTGTAAGAGGCGGATGGCTCCACCCAATTGTCCCCCTTCTCAACTGCATGAGAAAGTCTCGCCTCTTGTAGGCGGCTATGTCTTTCTTCTGAGCCTGGAGAACTGTGGCCAGAAGAGCTGGACTCGGACTCGTCCTCTGACGAGTCCGAAGAGGACGACTCCTCCCCTCTCCCAGAGGGGCCCGCCTCCTCTCCCTTAGAAGGAGCAGGAGGAAAATTAGACATATCAACGGTAAGATGGGAAGGGACCACCTTGGCCCCTCTCTCAGAACTGTCGGCTTGGCAGCCGCCTCGTTTCAATTCTACATCTGGCGCCTGGTCAGATGTTTCACTAATGAGCACCCTTTGGGAGGAGCCGTCTGAGTTTGATATCATAGCAGTCTTTTTTGTTCTGGCCATCACGTTCTGCATAGACACAGATACAGTCGGACTTTGTATAAAGGGCAAAGATGGGTCCAGAAAAGGGCAGGCGGCACTCCTAGTCCTAGATTCAGCCGTCCCCGGTGACCGGCTGATCACTAACTTAGGTCGTGTCGTGTGCTTCCGTGGTGCCATTTCAAAAAATAAAAAGAAAATTAAGAGTAAGAGAACTGAGTTACCTGAACGAGTGACGGTTGATGAAGTTCTGGAAATCCGGTGCAGTCGGCTTGTCAGAACAGGCGGTAGGCAGAAAAGGTCCGAAATGTCAGAGCAAGTTCAGGGGTCCGAATGTTCTCGCAAAGTTCTCAAATGTGAAAATGACCGAAGTCAGCACTTCCTTTTATAGGCAAAGTGAGAAGGCGAAGGGTCGCTTCCAAATTCAAAATTTGGGCGGGAAAATCTCTCGGCCGTTTGCAAGGTGACACCTGTAGCAGGCCGTCGCCTGTCACCGTGTGACACCTGTCACAGGCGACACGTGACCAGTCACGTGCCACCTGTGAGGGGCAAATGATTAGGGGATTTTTACCCACCAATCACCGTCTGACAAGTGGACCAACCAGGTTCCGCCACGTGTCCTTCACGAAGGCCAATAGGAGCCTGCCACGTGTCAATCACAGATACGTCCTCTACGGACCAATCGAGGCACGCCACGTGTCCACCCATGCCAAATGGGAAAACCAGCCAACAAGGCCCAATCCTGTCTAGAGGCCCGGTCAGCCCTAGGTTTACCCTAAACCTAGAGAGTGGCACGCTTCTCAAGACTATAAATACTTAATTAATCCTCATTAAAAGGGATCAAGCAACTGAGAGGCAATTGATCAAGCAATTAATCTCACCTGAAGAACAGAGAAGAACAAAAACATTACGGAACACTAATAACCGGCTAATCTCGCTAACAAAGCAGATTACCAACATTAAACACTCTCACCTAGAGAGGTCTTATTACTTTAATTTTCGTATTAATTACTCCTAAATCAGGTACTAACTTGACCGTTGGAGGCGGAGCTCTCAGGATTCTCCGTTATTTTGCAGGTACAGGCGTCCGGTTCCAGTCTCGGAATTGTAACTCTCCCGCAGGACATCAGAAAACCCCGAAACAGGTAGAATTCCTTCAATCCTTCAATTTTGCTACGAAGTATAAACAGGAAAAGCCAACATTGTGGCTGATGCTTTGTCAAGGAGGCATACCCTACTTGGAATCATGGAAGCTAAGGTCCTTGGTTTTGAGATCATGAAGGAATCTTACAAGGATGATCTTGAACTTATGGAGATCATTGAGGCGTGCAAGCATGGGGTTAATGGTCAATTCGTGATGGTGGATGGTTTTCTTTTCAAAGGAAACAAACTTTGTGTTCCTAAAGGGGCAATTCGTGACTTATTGATAAGGGAAGCTCATGGAGGGGGCCTTGCTGGTCATATGGGTATTCAAAAGACCCTAGAGATCTTGCAAAGTCACTTTTATTGGCCTAAGATGCTAGCTAACGTGCACCAAATCCTAGCTAGATGTTCTACTTGTCAAAGGGCTAAAATGACCTTTCATAGAGGTGAATACAAGCCTTTGCCAATTCCCGAAAGACCTTGGGAAGATTTGAGTATGGATTTCATCATGGCCTTGCCTAGAACAGCTCGTGGAAAAGATTCAATCATGGTGGTTGTTGATCGGTTTTCGAAGATGGCCCATTTCATTGCTTGTAAAAAAGTGGATGATGCTTATAACGTGGCTCAACTTTTTTTCAAGGAGGTGGCTAAGTTACATGGTTTGCCTAGAACCATTGTTTCAGATCGTGATACAAAGTTTGTGAGCCATTTTTGGAAGTCATTATGGAGGCTCGTGGGTACCAAGCTGCTTTTTTCAACTAGCCATCATCCACAAACGGATGGTCAAACTGAGGTGGTGAATAGAGTTCTTGGAACATTGCTTCATGCCTTAGTGAACAAAGGAGGGAAAGATTGGGATCTAAAGCTAGCTCATGCTGAATTTGCTTACAATAGAACTCCAAGTAAAACCACGAAATACTCACCATTCGAAATTGTTTATGGGGTCAATCCTTATGTTCCTATTGATTACATTGCAATTCCTAAGGACAAATTTGTTCATGGGACAGCCAAGGAGCATGTTGAGTTCATGATTAATGTTCATAAAGAAGTTAGAAAGAACATTGAGAAAGCTAACGAGTCCTACAAGAAGCAAGCAAGCAAACACTTGAGCAATGTGAGAAAATTCGAAGTGGGTGATCTTGTTTGGATTTTTCTTCGAAAAGAAAGGTTCCCTAAGCAACGAAAGCACAAGTTTATGCCAAGGGCAGAGGGTCCTTTTCAAATCATGGAAAGGATCAATGATAATGCATACAAAGTTGATCTTGGAGGGCAATTTGGAGTTTCATCAACTTTCAATGTTGGTGATCTAGCTCCTTATTTAGAAGATGACGAGTTGAGGACAACTCCTTTCGAAGAAGGGGAGGATGATGCAAATCACGAAAGTCCTATTAGTCCTAGTCACAAATTTCATCCAAGTCCAAGCACAAGTCCAAGTTACGGTTCGCCCAAAGAAGTAATACTTGCGAAATCATTTGAAGACCAAACCTTGGATTCTTTTGCTGCCCATGGTCCGTTTGGTTTTAATCATGGATTTACTTGCTTAATTTCTCATTAAGCACGTTAATTGAAGCATTTTGAACAACCATTTCAGTTGGAGAGCCGTGGGAATGGAGAGGAACTCAAGGAGAAACTTCAATGCATGAATAATGAAGGAGGCGTGAATCAAGGGGGGGTTACAAATGCACCTCCAACGGTTTTCTTGCTGAATTTGTGGCTGTTTGTTTAGCTCATTTACATGAGTTTAATAAGGAAGTTAAGGGGCATATGAAGACCAAGAGGTTGCTGCACTTAGACGTAATCTTAGGCTTAGTTTCATTTTCGTTGTTTAAAGCTTTAATAAATCAGTTTGCTTCTTTAAGTTAAGCAATGTTTGTTAGTTCTTTTAGTTGCTTATAAAAGGCATGTAACTATAGTTTGTAAGCAGATTTTGATCAATGAAAAGAGCTTTTGCTTGAACTTAAAAACTGATTATTTGTTTGTGAAATAACCGGTTTTTGTACCAAGTTAGACTTGAAGAGATTGAGTGGTCAAGTGAGTAATCCTTCCATACAATTTGAACTTAGTAGGTTGAGTGAGAAATCCTTGCCTTCATATCCTTGTTTGTTAAGTGAGTAATCCTTACAAACCTACACTTTTCCAACCCCCAAAACCCACCTAAAATCCTACAAAAACGTACCTAAACACCAACCTTCTCTCAATCCTTTGCTTAAGCTTCATTCTTTAACTTGTTTAAACTAAATTCATCTATTAGTTTTTACATCACTTTCATTTGATTCAAAATGCTTTGTTTGAATGTGTTTGACTTTTATTTGATTCTATTAGCTTTGTAGAATGTATTAGAATTTCATTTGATTCAATTAGCTTTGTTTGAACACGTTTGACTTTCATTTCATTTAATTAGCTTTGTAGAATCCATTTGACTTTCGTTTGATAGATTTGTTGAATGCATTTGACCTTCATTTGATTCAAAAAGCTTTATTTGAATGAATTTGACTTTTATTTTATTCATTTCGCTTTGTAGAATGCATTTGACTTTCATTTGATTCATTAGATTTGTGGAATGCATTTGACTTTCATATGATTCAAAAAGCTATGTTTGAATGTGTTTGACTTTCATTTGAATCAATTAGCTTTGTTTGAATGTGTTTTACTTTCAATTGATTTAATTAGCTTTGTAGAATGCATTTGACTTTCATTTGATTCAATTAGCTTTGATGAATGCATTTGACTTTCATTTGATTCAAAAAGGTTTGTTTGAATGTGTTTGACTTTATTTGATTCAATTAGCTTTGTAGAATGCGTTAGACTTTCATTTGATTCAATTAGCTTTGATTGAATGTGTTTGACTTTCATTTTATTCAATTAGCTTTGTTGAATGCATTTGACTTTCATTTGATTCAAAATGCTTTGTTTGAATGTGTTTGACTTTTATTTTATTCTATTAGCTTTGTAGAATGTATTAGAATTTCATTTGATTCAATTAGCTTTGTTTGAATGCGTTTGACTTTCATTTCATTTAATTAGCTTTGTAGAATCCATTTAACTTTCATTTGATTCAAAAAGCTTCGTTTGAATGTGTTTGACTTTCATTTGATTCAATTAGCTTTGTAGAATGCATTAGACTTTCATTTGATTCAATTAGCTTTGATTGAATGTGTTTGACTTTCATTTTATTTAATTAGCTTTGTTGAATGCATTTGACTTTCATTTGATTCAAAATGCTTTGTTTGAATGTGTTTGACTTTTATTTGATTCTATTAGCTTTGTAGAATGTATTAGAATTTCATTTGATTCAATTAGCTTTGTTTGAATACGTTTGACTTTCATTTCATTTAATTAGCTTTGCAGAATCCATTTAACTTTCATTTGATTCAAAAAGCTTCGTTTGAATGTGTTTGACTTTCATTTGATTCAATTTGCTTTGTAGAATGCATTAGACTTTCATTTGATTCAATTAGCTTTGATTAAATGTGTTTGACTTTCATTTTATTCAATTAGCTTTGTTGAATGCATTTGACTTTCATTTGATTCAAAATGCTTTGTTTGAATGTGTTTGACTTTTATTTGATTCTATTAGCTTTGTTGAATGCATTTGACTTTCATTTGATTCAAAATGCTTTGTTCGAATGTGTTTGACTTTTATTTGATTCTATTAGTTTTGTAGAATGTATTAGAATTTCATTTGATTCAATTAGCTTTGTTTGAATACGTTTGACTTTCATTTCATTTAATTAGCTTTGTAGATTCCATTTGACTTTCATTTGATAGATTCGCTGAATGCCTTTGACCTTCATTTGATTCAAAAAGCTTTGTTTGAATGAATTTAACTTTTATTTTATTCATTTCGCTTTGTAGAATGCATTTGACTTTCATTTGATTCATTAGATTTGTGGAATGCATTTGACTTTCATATGATTCAAAAAGCTATGTTTGAATGTGTTTGACTTTCATTTGAATCAATTAGCTTTGTTTGAATGTGTTTTACTTTCATTTGATTTAATTAGCTTTGTAGAATGCATTTGACTTTCATTTGATTCAATTAGCTTTGATGAATGCATTTGACTTTCATTTGATTCAAAAAGGTTTGTTTGAATGTGTTTGACTTTATTTGATTCAATTAGCTTTGTAGAAAGCATTAGACTTTCATTTGATTCAATTAGCTTAGTTTGAATTTGTTTGACTTTCATTTGATTCAATTAGATTTGTGGAATGCATTTGACTTTCATATGATTCAAAATGCTTTGTTTGAATGTGTTTGACTTTCATTTGAATCAATTAGCTTTGTAGAATGTATTAGAATTTCATTTGATTCAATTAGCTTTGTTTGAATACGTTTGACTTTCATTTCATTTAATTAGCTTTGTAAAATCCATTTCACTTTCATTTGATTCAAAAAGCTTCGTTTGAATGTGTTTGACTTTCATTTGATTCAATTAGCTTTGTAGAATGCATTAGACTTTCATTTGATTCAATTAGCTTTGATTGAATGTGTTTGACTTTCATTTTATTCAATTAGCTTTGTTGAATACATTTGACTTTCATTTGATTCAAAATGCTTTGTTTGAATGTGTTTGACTTTTATTTGATTCTATTAGCTTTGTAGAATGTATTAGAATTTCATTTGATTCAATTAGCTTTGTTTGAATACGTTTGACTTTCATTTCATTTAATTAGCTTTGTAGAATCCATTTAACTTTCATTTGATTCAAAAAGCTTCGTTTGAATGTGTTTGACTTTCATTTCATTCAATTAGCTTTGTAGAATGCATTAGACTTTCATTTGATTCAATTAGCTTTGATAGAATGTGTTTGACTTTCATTTTATTTAATTAGCTTTGTTGAATGCATTTGACTTTCATTTGATTCAAAATGCTTTGTTTGAATGTGTTTGACTTTTATTTGATTCTATTAGCTTTGTAGAATGTATTAGAATTTCATTTGATTCAATTAGCTTTGTTTGAATACGTTTGACTTTCATTTCATTTAATTAGCTTTGTAGAATCCATTTAACTTTCATTTGATTCAAAAAGCTTCGTTTGAATGTGTTTGACTTTCATTTGATTCAATTAGCTTTGTAGAATGCATTAGACTTTCATTTGATTCAATTAGCTTTGATTGAATGTGTTTGACTTTCATTTTATTCAATTAGCTTTGTTGAATACATTTGACTTTCATTTGATTCAAAATGCTTTGTTTGAATGTGTTTGACTTTTATTTGATTCTATTAGCTTTGTAGAATGTATTTGAATTTCATTTGATTCAATTAGCTTTGTTTGAATACGTTTGACTTTCATTTCATTTAATTAGCTTTGTAGAATCCATTTAACTTTCATTTGATTCAAAAAGCTTCGTTTGAATGTGTTTGACTTTCATTTCATTCAATTAGCTTTGTAGAATGCATTAGACTTTCATTTGATTCAATTAGCTTTGATTGAATGTGTTTGACTTTCATTTTATTTAATTAGCTTTGTTGAATGCATTTGACTTTCATTTGATTCAAAATGCTTTGTTTGAATGTGTTTGACTTTTATTTGATTCTATTAGCTTTGTAGAATGTATTTGAATTTCATTTGATTCAATTAGCTTTGTTTGAATACGTTTAACTTTCATTTCATTTAATTAGCTTTGTAGAATCCATTTAACTTTCACTTGATTCAAAAAGCTTCGTTTGAATGTGTTTGACTTTCATTTCATTCAATTAGCTTTGTAGAATGCATTAGACTTTCATTTGATTCAATTAGCTTTGATTGAATGTGTTTGACTTTCATTTTATTCAATTAGCTTTGTTGAATGCATTTGACTTTCATTTGATTCAAAATGCTTTGTTTGAATGTGTTTGACTTTTATTTGATTCTATTAGCTTTGTAGAATGTATTAGAATTTCATTTGATTCAATTAGCTTTGTTTGAATACGTTTGACTTTCATTTCATTTAATTAGCTTTGTAGAATCCATTTAACTTTCATTTGATTCAAAAAGCTTCGTTTGAATGTGTTTGACTTTCATTTGATTCAATTATCTTTGTAGAATGCATTAGACTTTCATTTGATTCAGTTAGCTTTGATTGAATGTGTTTGACTTTCATTTTATTCAATTAGCTTTGTTGAATGCATTTGACTTTCATTTGATTCAAAATGCTTTGTTCGAATGTGTTTGACTTTTATTTGATTCTATTAGCTTTGTAGAATGTATTAGAATTTCATTTGATTCAATTAGCTTTGTTTGAATACGTTTGACTTTCATTTCATTTTATTAGCTTTGTAGAATCCATTTAACTTTCATTTAATAGCTTTGTTGAATCCATTTGACCTTCATTTGATTCAAAAAGCTTTGTTTGAATGAATTTGACTTTTATTTTATTCATTTCGCTTTGTAGAATGCATTTGACTTTCATTTGATTGAATTAGATTTGTGGAATGCATTTGACTTTCATATGATTCAAAAAGCTATGTTTGAATGTGTTTGACTTTCATTTGAATCAATTAGCTTTGTTTGAATGTGTTTTACTTTCATTTGATTTAATTAGCTTTGTAGAATGCATTTGACTTTCGTTTGATTTAATTAGCTTTGATGAATGCATTTGAATTTCATTTGATTTAAAAAGCTTTGTTTGAATGTGTTTGACTTTCATTTTATTCAATTAGCTTTGTAGAATGCATTAGACTTTCATTTGATTCAATTAGCTTTGTTTGAATGTGTTTAACTTTCATTTGATTCAATTAGCTTGGTTGAATGCATTTGACTTTCATTTGATTCAAAAAGCTTTGTTTAAATGTGTTTAACTTTCATTTGATTCTATAAGCTTTGTATAATGTAATAGAATTTCATTTGATTCAATTACCTTTATTTGAATATGTTTGGTTTTCATTTCATTCAATGAGCCTTGTAGAATCCATTTGACTTTCATTTGATTCAATTACCTTTGTAGAATGCATTAGACTTTCATTTGATTTAATTAGCTTTGTTTGAATGAGTTTGACTTTTATTTGATTCAATTAGCTTTGTAGAATGCATTTAACTTTAATTTAATTCAATTAGCTTTGTTGAATGCATTTGACTTTCATATGATTCAAAAAGCTTTGTTTGAATGTGTTTGACTTTTATTTTATTCAATTAGTTTTGTAGAATGCATTAGACTTTCATTTGATTCAATTAGATTTGTTTAAATGTGTTTGACTTTCATTTGATTCTATTAGCTTTTTAAAAATGCATTTGACTTTCATTTGATTCAATTAGCTTTTTAAAAATGCATTTGACTTTCATTTGATTCAATCAGCATTGTTGAATGCATTTGACTTTCATTTGATTCAAAAAGCTTTGTTTGAATCTGTTTGACTTTCATTTGATTCAATTAGCTTTTTAGAATGTATTTAACTTTCCATTGATTCAATTAACTTTGTTGAATGCATTTGACTTTCATTTGATTCAAAAAGCTTTGTTTGAATTTGTATGACTTTAATTTGATTCAATTAGCTTTGTTGAATGCATTTGACTTTCATATGATTGAAAAAGCTTTGTTTGAATGTGTTTGACTTTCTATTAATTTAATTAGCGTTTTTTATTGTGTTTGACTTTCATGAGATTCATTTAGCTTAGTAGAATGCATTTGACTTTCCTTTCTTACAAATAGCTTTGTTTGAATTTGTATGACTTTCATTTGATTCAATTAGCTTTGTGGAATGCATTTGACTTTCATATGATTCAAAAAGCTTTGTTTGAATGTGTTTGACTTTCATTTGAATCAATTAGCTTTGTAGAATGCATTAGACTTTCATTTGATTCAATTAGCTTTGTTTGAATGTGTTTAACTTTCATTTGATTCAATTAGCTTGGTTGAATGCATTTGACTTTCATTTGATTCAAAAAGCTTTGTTTAAATGTGTTTAACTTTCATTTGATTCTATAAGCTTTGTATAATGTAATAGAATTTCATTTGATTCAATTACCTTTATTTGAATATGTTTGGTTTTCATTTCATTCAATGAGCCTTGTAGAATCCATTTGACTTTCATTTGATTCAATTACCTTTGTAGAATGCATTAGACTTTCATTTGATTTAATTAGCTTTGTTTGAATGAGTTTGACTTTTATTTGATTCAATTAGCTTTGTAGAATGCATTTAACTTTAATTTAATTCAATTAGCTTTGTTGAATGCATTTGACTTTCATATGATTCAAAAAGCTTTGTTTGAATGTGTTTGACTTTTATTTTATTCAATTAGTTTTGTAGAATGCATTAGACTTTCATTTGATTCAATTAGATTTGTTTAAATGTGTTTGACTTTCATTTGATTCTATTAGCTTTTTAAAAATGCATTTGACTTTCATTTGATTCAATTAGCTTTTTAAAAATGCATTTGACTTTCATTTGATTCAATCAGCATTGTTGAATGCATTTGACTTTCATTTGATTCAAAAAGCTTTGTTTGAATCTGTTTGACTTTCATTTGATTCAATTAGCTTTTTAGAATGTATTTAACTTTCCATTGATTCAATTAACTTTGTTGAATGCATTTGACTTTCATTTGATTCAAAAAGCTTTGTTTGAATTTGTATGACTTTAATTTGATTCAATTAGCTTTGTTGAATGCATTTGACTTTCATATGATTGAAAAAGCTTTGTTTGAATGTGTTTGACTTTCTATTAATTTAATTAGCGTTTTTTATTGTGTTTGACTTTCATGAGATTCATTTAGCTTAGTAGAATGCATTTGACTTTCCTTTCTTACAAATAGCTTTGTTTGAATTTGTATGACTTTCATTTGATTCAATTAGCTTTGTGGAATGCATTTGACTTTCATATGATTCAAAAAGCTTTGTTTGAATGTGTTTGACTTTCATTTGAATCAATTAGCTTTGTTTGAATGTGTTTTACTTTCATTTGATTTAATTAGCTTTGTTAAATGCATTTGACTTTCATTTGATCTAATTAGCTTTGATGAATGCATTTGACTTTCATTTGATTCAAAAAGCTTTGTTTGAATGTGTTTGACTTTCATTTGATTCAAAAAGCTTTGTTTGAATGTGTTTGACTTTTATTTGATTCTATTAGCTTTGTAGAATATATTAGAATTTCATTTGATTCAATTAGCTTTGTTTGAATACGTTTGACTTTCATTTCATTTAATTAGCTTTGTAGAATCCATTTAACTTTCATTTGATTCAAAAAGCTTCGTTTGAATGTGTTTGACTTTCATTTGATTCAATTATCTTTGTAGAATGCATTAGACTTTCATTTGATTCATTAAGCTTTGATTGAATGTGTTTGACTTTCATTTTATTCAATTAGCTTTGTTGAATGCATTTGACTTTCATTTGATTCAAAATGCTTTGTTCGAATGTGTTTGACTTTTATTTGATTCTATTAGCTTTGTAGAATGTATTAGAATTTCATTTGATTCAATTAGCTTTGTTTGAATACGTTTGACTTTCATTTCATTTAATTAGCTTTGTAGAATCCATTTAACTTTCATTTGATTCAAAAAGCTTCGTTTGAATGTGTTTGACTTTCGTTTGATTCAATTATCTTTGTAGAATGCATTAGACTTTCATTTGATTCAATTAGCTTTGATTGAATGTGTTTGACTTTCATTTTATTCAATTAGCTTTGTTGAATGCATTTGACTTTCATTTGATTCAAAATGCTTTGTTCGAATGTGTTTGACTTTTATTTGATTCTATTAGCTTTGTAGAATGTATTAGAATTTCATTTGATTCAATTAGCTTTGTTTGAATACGTTTGACTTTCATTTCATTTAATTAGCTTTGTAGATTCCATTTAACTTTCATTTGATTCAAAAAGCTTCGTTTGAATGTGTTTGACTTTCATTTGATTCAATTATCTTTGTAGAATGCATTAGACTTTCATTTGATTCAATTAGCTTTGATTGAATGTGTTTGACTTTCATTTTATTCAATTAGCTTTGTTGAATGCATTTGACTTTCATTTGATTCAAAATGCTTTGTTTGAATGTGTTTGACTTTTATTTGATTCTATTAGCTTTGTAGAATGTATTAGAATTTCATTTGATTCAGCTTTGTTTGAATACGTTTGACTTTAATTTCAATTAATTAGCTTTGTAAATTCCATTTAACTTTCATTTGATTCAAAAAGCTTCGTTTGAATGTGTTTGACTTTCATTTGATTCAATTAGCTTTGTAGAATGCATTAGACTTTCATTTGATTCAATTAGCTTTGATTGAATGTGTTTGACTTTCATTTTAATTAATTAGCTTTGTAAATTCCATTTAACTTTCATTTGATTCAAAAAGCTTCGTTTGAATGTGTTTGACTTTCATTTGATTCAATTATCTTTGTAGAATGCATTATAATTTCATTTGATTCAATTAGCTTTGATTGAATGTGTTTGACTTTCATTTTATTCAATTAGCTTTGCTGAATGCATTTGACTTTCATTTGATTCAAAAAGGTTTGTTTGAATGTGTTTGACTTTATTTGATTCAATTAGCTTTGTAGAATGTGTTAGACTTTCATTTGATTCCATTAGCTTTGATTGAATGTGTTTGACTTTCATTTCATTCAATTAGCTTTGTTGAATGCATTTGACTTTCATTTGATTCAAAATGCTTTATTTGAATGTGTTTGACTTTTATTTGATTCTATTAGCTTTGTAGAATGTATTAGAATTTCATTTGATTCAATTAGCTTTGTTTGAATACGTTTGACTTTCATTTCATTTAATTAGCTTTGTAGAATCCATTTAACTTTCATTTGATTCAAAAAGCTTCGTTTGAATGTGTTTGACTTTCATTTGATTCAATTATCTTTGTAGAATGCATTAGACTTTCATTTGATTCAATTAGCTTTGATTGAATGTGTTTGACTTTCATTTTATTCAATTAGCTTTGTTGAATGCATTTGACTTTCATTTGATTCAAAATGCTTTGTTTGAATGTGTTTGACTTTTATTTGATTCTATTAGCTTTGTAGAATATATTAGAATTTCATTTGATTCAGCTTTGTTTGAATACGTTTGACTTTAATTTCAATTAATTAGCTTTGTAAATTCCATTTAACTTTCATTTGATTCAAAAAGCTTCGTTTGAATGTGTTTGACTTTCATTTGATTCAATTAGCTTTGTAGAATGCAATAGACTTTCATTTGATTCAATTAGCTTTGATTGAATGTGTTTGACTTTCATTTTATTCAATTAGCTTTGTTGAATGTGTTTGACTTTCATTTTATTCAAAATGCTTTTTTTGAATGTGTTTGACTTTTATTTGATTCTATTATCTTTGTAGAATGTATTAGAATTTCATTTGATTCAATTAGCTTTGTTTGAATACGTTTGACTTTCATTTCATTTAATTAGCTTTGTAGATTCCATTTAACTTTCATTTGATAGCTTTGTTGAATCCATTTGACCTTCATTTGATTCAAAAAGCTTTGTTTGAATGAATTTGACTTTTATTTTATTCATTTTGCTTTGTAGAATGCATTTGACTTTCATTTGATTCAATTAGATTTGTGGAATGAATTTGACTTTCATATGATTCAAAAAGCTATGTTTGAATGTGTTTGACTTTCATTTGAATCAATTAGCTTTGTTTGAATGTGTTTTACTTTTATTTGATTTAATTAGCTTTGTAGAATGCATTTGACTTTCGTTTGATTTAATTAGCTTTGATGAATGCATTTGAATTTCATTTGATTCAAAAAGCTTTGTTTGAATGTGTTTGACTTTCATTTTATTCAATTAGCTTTGTAGAATGCATTAGACTTTCATTTGATTCAATTAGCTTTGTTTGAATGTGTTTAACTTTCATTTGATTCAATTAGCTTGGTTGAATGCATTTGACTTTCATTTGATTCAAAAAGCTTTGTTTAAATGTGTTTAACTTTCATTTGATTCTATAAGCTTTGTATAATGTAATAGAATTTCATTTGATTCAATTAGCTTTATTTGAATATGTTTGGTTTTCATTTCATTCAATGAGCCTTGTAGAATCCATTTGACTTTCATTTGATTCAATTAGCTTTGTAGAATGCATTAGACTTTCATTTGATTTAATTAGCTTTGTTTGAATGAGTTTGACTTTTATTTGATTCAATAAGCTTTGTAGAATGCATTTAACTTTCATTTGATTCAATTAGCTTTGTTGAATGCATTTGACTTTCATATGATTCAAAAAGCTTTGTTTGAATGTGTTTGACTTTTATTTGATTCAATTAGTTTTGTAGAATGCATTAGACTTTCATTTGATTCAATTAGATTTGTTTAAATGTGTTTGACTTTCATTTGATTCTATTAGCTTTTTAAAAATGCATTTGACTTTCATTTGATTCAATTAGCTTTTTAAAAATGCATTTGACTTTCATTTGATTCAATCAGCATTGTTGAATGCATTTGACTTTCATTTGATTCAAAAAGCTTTGTTTGAATCTGTTTGACTTTCATTTGATTCAATTAGCTTTTTAGAATGTATTTAACTTTCCATTGATTCAATTAACTTTGTTGAATGCATTTGACTTTCATTTGATTCAAAAAGCTTTGTTTGAATTTGTATGACTTTAATTTGATTCAATTAGCTTTGTTGAATGCATTTGACTTTCATATGATTGAAAAAGCTTTGTTTGAATGTGTTTGACTTTCCATTCATTTAATTAGCTTTTTTTTATTGTGTTTGACTTTCATGAGATTCATTTAGCTTTGTAGAATGCATTTGACTTTCCTTTCTTACAAATAGCTTTGTTTGAATTTGTATGACTTTCATTTGATTCAATTAGCTTTGTGGAATGCATTTGACTTTCATATGATTCAAAAAGCTTTGTTTGAATGTGTTTGACTTTCATTTGAATCAATTAGCTTTGTTTGAATGTGTTTTACTTTCATTTGATTTAATTAGCTTTGTTAAATGCATTTAACTTTCATTTGATCTAATTAGCTTTGATGAATGCATTTGACTTTCATTTGATTCAAAAAGCTTTGTTTGAATGTGTTTGACTTTCATTTGATCTAATTAGCTTTGATGAATGCATTTGACTTTCATTTGATTCAAAAAGCTTTGTTTGAATGTGTTTTACTTTCATTTGATTCAATTAGCTTTGTTGAATGCATTAGACTTTCATTTGATTCAATTAGCTTTGATTGAATGTGTTTGACTTTCATTTTATTTAATTAGCTTTGTTGAATGCATTAGACTTTCATTTGATTCAATTAGCTTTGTTTGAATGTGTTTGACTTTCATTTTATTTAATTAGCTTTGTAGAATGCATTAGACTTTCATTTGATTCAATTAGCTTTGATTGAATGTGTTTGACTTTCATTTTATTCAATTAGCTTTGTTGAATGCATTTGACTTTCATTTGATTCAAAATGCTTTGTTTGAATGTGTTTGACTTTTATTTGATTCTATTAGCTTTGTAGAATGTATTAGAATTTCATTTGATTCAATTAGCTTTGTTTGAATACGTTTGACTTTCATTTTATTTAATTAGCTTTGTAGATTCCATTTAACTTTCATTTGATTCAAAAAGTTTCGTTTGAATGTGTTTGACTTTCATTTGATTCAATTAGCTTTGTAGAATGCATTAGACTTTCATTTGATTCAAGTAGCTTTGATTGAATGTGTTTGACTTTCATTTTATTCAATTAGCTTTGTTGAATGCATTTGACTTTCATTTGATTCAAAATGCTTTTTTTGAATGTGTTTGACTTTCATTTGATTCTATTATCTTTTTAGAATGTATTAGAATTTCATTTGATTCAATTAGCTTTGTTTGAATACGTTTGACTTTCATTTCATTTAATTAGCTTTGTAGATTCCATTTAACTTTCATTTGATAGCTTTGTTGAATGCATTTGACCTTCATTTGATTCTAAAAGCTTTGTTTGAATGAATTTGACTTTTATTTTATTCATTTCGCTTTGTAGAATGCTTTTGACTTTCATTTAATTCAATTAGATTTGTGGAATGCATTTGACTTTTGATTAGGGGATTTTGCTCCCACCAATCGGAATGTGCCAAGTGGACCAATTAGGTCCTGCCAAGTGTCTCCTAGTTGGAACTGTCAGGACTTGCCACGTGGCACGCGCTTATTCGTCCACCTTGGACCTGTTATGTCACGACATGTGGCATACTCCATGCCTAATGGAGAACCCGACCGCCCAGGCCCAACTTCCGAGGGAAGCCCAATCAGCCCTAGGTTTACCTAAACCTAGGATGGACACGTTTCCCAAGGTTATAAATACCTTTCTTCATCCTCATTAAGGGGACACGCGAAAAACATTACGGAACACACTAATAACCGGCTGATCTCGCTAACAAAGCAGATTACCTACATTAAACACTCTCACCTAGAGAGACCTTATTACTTTAATTTCCGCATTAATTACTCCTTAATCAGGTACTAACTTGACCGTTGGAGGCGGAGCTCACAGGAGTCTCCGTTATTTTGCAGGTACAGGCGTCCGGTTCCAGTCTCGGAATTGTAACTCTCCCGCAGGACATCAGAAAACCCCGAAACATTTGGCGCCGTCTGTGGGGAGAGTACTTCAGAGATGGCATCCAAGTCTGTACCGACTCCTGAAGAGAGGCGTCCCCTAGACGACCCTCAAGTTCAGTCGGACCATGACACCGAAAGTGAATTTGAAGTTGAAACTCATACAGCTTCAGACGGGACCCTAAGGGCCCGACGTACCCGTCAGACCGAAAGGAGGGAACGGGAGCATCTTCAAACAGGAAGCGAGCCAGCAGGCGCACCGCCTGTTCGGCAACAGCCGACTGATGGGTCTGCTCCCATCACAAGGAACGAACTCATGATCTTCATGAGGGACTTCAAGGGAGAGATTCAAGGGTTGATCAACAAGAAGTCGACTGCTCCAGTCAAGGAGCAGTCGGCCAAGAAACCCTCCACTTCACTGAAGAGGAAACCAGTTCAAGGGCGAGAGGCGACTCCTCATCCTAAATCTAGGAAGTGGGAGCCACTTGCCCTTGATTTCACAAAATTCCGTTATCCTACAGGAAATAGGAAACCGGTTCGTCATATTCAGGCGGACGGGTCGAAGCAAACATTCACAGATGCTCGGCTACTACTAGAGCAGAAGAAGAGTGACCGATTGTCAGAGTCGGCTTCTACTTCAAACTTTCAAGACAGTTTTGCGAAATGCCTCGATGAGGCATACTCAGTCGTACCATGAGAGTCAGTCAGGCGGCACCTCCCGTCAGTCCGGCTTTCATAGTGCCCAGGCGGTACCAAACTTACCATTTGTGCCGCAACAACAGTATTTTATGCAGCCACCTCCATTTGGTGGACCTACAGCAAAAAACGTCCAACCTATGGACTGGCAGCTACGGTTGCTTAGACTTGGTGAACAGCCGTCGGCCTTCTCCAAGGAAATTACTGAAGCCGCTCAGCCGGCCAAAGTGAAAAATGTACTAGTAGGCGCCTATGACGGCACTACTAACCCAGAAGACCATCTGATGGCATTCACCAACCTGATGTACCTTCAAGGGTTGGATGATCCCACCTGGTGCAAGTGTTTCCCAGCGACTCTCAAAGGAATCGCACAGCGATGGTTCGGCAACCTGCCGACTGGTTGTGTTAATAGCTTCAGGACGCTTGCTTACTTATTTGCCTCCAACTTCGCCATGAACATCCCTGCGAAGAAAACGACCCTTGATTTGGGAACAATTCAGCAGGGCGAGAAGGAGGGGCTTCGTTCTTACATCAGGCGGTTTAACCTGATGAGAATACAGATTCAAGGGTTACCGGATGAGGTAGCTTATACCGACTTTTTTATAGGTCTCAAAGACGGGTCTACCTTCAAATTTGATTTGGTTCGAAAAAGGGTGGCGACTCTTCAAGAGGCCTTGATTGAAGCAGAAGCCTATATACAGGCGACTGATCTTTGTA
This sequence comes from Chenopodium quinoa, assembly GCF_001683475.1. NCBI lineage: Eukaryota > Viridiplantae > Streptophyta > Magnoliopsida > Caryophyllales > Amaranthaceae > Chenopodium > Chenopodium quinoa. The sequence continues at coordinate 9,400 of NW_018744791.1, read as the reverse complement.
CGATAAAACAGTCGGACGGGAAAAGGTTCGACAAAAGAGAAGGACGACAGAAACAGTCGTCAAACAAAGATGAGAAAAGAAAAGAGGTCTGGGCGGCTGATTCCTCTAAACAGCCGGCCCAGAAAAAGAAAAAAGAATTCAAACCATACTCCCCAAAGTTTGCGTTTAACAAGGATAACCAGTTTATCCTAAAAGAAATCAAGGGACGGATCTCAATTGAGAAGCCGGTCCCCATGAAGGGTTCTGCAAACAACCGGAACCAAGATAAAATCTGTGCTTATCATGATGACGTTGGTCATCACACCAATGACTGCATCAGTCTTATGCGGTACCTAGACCGCCTGGCTGAGCAAGGTGATCTTGACACTTATGTCAAGAAATCTACGGGGAACACTTCCTCAAAAAAGCTGTCGGCCAAAAAGAATGAACAGGCCGACAACTCCGATACAGATGATGCAGTCGTCTACACCATTGCAGGCGGCTTCTCAGGAGGCGGCCCCACTATTAGGGGCAACAAAGATAATATAAGGCGGTTAGATGTAAATTCCGTTCACCAAGAACGGCCGTCCAAATATACATTTCCTGAGATTGTCATCACTGAAGAGGATCTAGGAGGGTAAGGGGCCGCATGACGACCCTCTCGTTATTGAATGTAAAGTGGCCAACCAGAGAGTTGGCCGAATCCTCATAGATACCGGGAGCTCCTCAGATCTCATCAGCAGCAAATGTCTGTTGAAACTAAAATATCAGACTGACTGCATACATCCGGCCTCCCACCCTTTAGTAGGGTTTGGAGGAGGAGTCGTCCACCCACTGGGACGAGTAGATTTACCCATTCGCCTGGGCGAAAAAGGGGAAGGACGACACATGGTAGTCCGGTTCCTAGTAGTAGAGGAACTCTCGGCCTACAACATGATTCTGGGTCGACCAACCCTGAATAATTCCAAGGCTGTTATAATCCCGTCTCTTATGTTGCTCAAGTTTGAGAGGGATAATGGAACAGTCGGCTCCCTAAGGGGAGATCAGAGGATGGCCCGAGAGTGCTATCTCTCGGATGTCAAGCCCACTGTTATGGCCACTGGGTCAAGTGGTGAAAAAACAGACCTTGACAATGTCAAGGAGAGTGCGCCTGTTCAAGAAGCAGGCGGCAAAAAGAGAAAGGCGTCCCAGACAGAGTCCGCAAGAAAAGCAAGAAAATAGCAATCATTGGCAGAGGAGCGGCCGGATGAGTTCCGCCCTCAGCCGGCTGGTGAGCATGCGGACCTGATCTTAGACGACTCACGTCCTGACCGAACAGTCAAAGTTGGGACGACTGCTCTGAGAAACCTTGGTGACGACTTTCACAACCTATTGAAAGAATACAAGGACATCTTTGCATTTGAAGTCCATGAAATGCCAGGCATTAGTCCTGATCTGGCGGTACATAAACTCGCCGTGGATCCGAAAAAGAAGCCGGTACGGCAAAAGAAGCGGAACCATGGCGAAGAAAGAAGTCAGGCGGCAGCCGCCGAAGTTAAAAAATTACTTGATGCAGGGTTCATTCGGCAATGTTACTTCCCAGACTGGGTTGCAAATGTGGTGCTTGTTAAAAAGTCGAATGGCACCTGGCGAATGTGTGTAGACTACACAGACTTAAACAAGGCGTGCCCCAAAGACAGTTACCCTTTGCCTAAAATTGATAACCTGGTCGACTCAACAACCGGCCATGCCTTGATGAGTTTCATGGACGCCTATTCTGGTTTCCATCAAATTCCCTTATGGAAGAAAGATCAGGAGAAGACGGCCTTCGTCACTGATCAGGGGTTATACTGTTACACGGTCATGCCGTTTGGTCTTAAGAATGCCCTGGCTACCTTCCAACGAATGATAAACACTGTGTTCTTTGATCAGATTGGGAGAAACGTCGAGGCATATATTGATGATATGATTGTCAAGACTAAACTTCAGAAAGATCATCTGTCGGACCTCCGAGAAACTTTCGCCACACTCAGGCGGCACCATGTCATGCTCAATCCCAAGAAATGTGTATTTGGAGTTGAGTCTGGGAAATTTCTCGGATTTCTTATCAATCAGAGAGGAATAGAAGCGAACCCTGAGAAGGTGCAGGCGGTCATTGACATGCAGTCGCCTCGTACCATCCGAGAGGTTCAGAAGTTTACAGGTTGTCTGGCGGCCTTGGGAAGATTTCTAAGCCGATCAGGCGACAAATGCCTATACTTTTTCCAGGCAATTAAGAAAAAGGCAAGGTTTGAATGGGGGCCGGATGCTGAGGCCGCCTTCCAGAAATTAAAAGTTCACTTGCATTCCTTGCCGAGGCTGGTCAGCCCTTTGCCCAAAGAGGTTCTCTACATGTACCTGGCCGTCTCTGATCATGCGTTAAGCGCTGTTCTCCTTGCTGAAAGGGACGGCTGTCAGCTCCCGGTCTACTTTGTCAGTCACGTACTGAAAAATGCCGAGTTGAGGTGTCCCCTAGTGGAGAAATTTGGTCTTGCACTCTTCATGGCTGTTAAAAAATTGAAGCCCTACTTTTTGGCACATACAGTCGTCGGGTATACAGACCAACCTATCAAGCGGCCGCTGACCATCATGGAGTCGTCAGGCCGAATGATCAAATGGGCCATAGAAATACAGAGCCTCGAAGTTACTTTCGAGCCTAGAAAAGCAGTGAAGGGGCAAGCCTTTGCTGACTTTATTGTAGAGATGACTCGTCCTCCTGACTCTCAAGTTCCAGACCAAGTATGGAAGGTATATGTGGACGGAAGCTCTACTTCAAATGGTTGTGGAGCAGGCGTCATATGTCAGTCGCCAGAGGGCGACAGGTTCGAGTATGCTCTACGCTTCAGTTTTCAGGCTTCAAACAATGAGGCAGAATATGAAGCTTTACTAGCCGGGATCCGCATGTGCAAGGCGGCAGGGGCAAGAAAAATAGACGCCTGTTCCGATTCACAATTGATAGTGAGTCAGTACAATGGCGAATACGAAGCAACCCATCCGGCCATGATCAAGTATTTACAGGCGGTCCGACAAGCAGTCGGCTCCCTTGAGGATTTCCATCTGATCCAAGTGCCGAGATCAGAAAACAACCAGGCGGATGCACTGTCAAAATTAGCATCATCCGCCTCCTCTGATACTCCTCGAACTGTTTTTTGGGAAGTAATGGAGAAGAGAAGCATCGAGGAAAACCCTATTGGCATCCTAGATAGAAGCTCAACCTGGATGGATTCAATCAGGGCATATCTGACAAACGGTACACTGCCGGATGATCCTCAACAGGCGGCAGCACTGAAAAAACGAGCCACCTGTTTTGAAATGATAAAGGGAGAACTTCACAAGAGGGGGTACCTTCAACCCTTCTTAAAGTGTGTTACTCCAGAAAAGGGACGAGAGATACTAGATGATCTTCACTCTGGTTACTGTGCTTCTCATATAGGTGGTAGGATGCTTGCTCAAAGGGCAAGGCGGCAGGGCTACTTTTGGCCTACTTTGGAAGCAGATGCAATGGAGATGGTGAAAAAATGTGACAAGTGCCAAAGGTTTGGCAAACTAATTCACCGTCCGGCTACTGACCTCACTACCATTCACAGCCCACTACCGTTTGCTAAGTGGGGCATGGACATTCTGGGTCCATATACGCCTGCTACAGGCGGAAGGAGGTACATACTTGTTGCCGTCGACTACTTCACTAAATGGGTAGAGGCGGAGGCTGTAAAGGGAATCAAGACGAAAGATGTAATTTCATTCATTTGGAAAAACGTCATCACTCGGTTCGGGGTTCCCATGTCTATGGTTTTTGATAATGGTCGCCAATTTGAGACGCCTGTTCTCAAAAGCTGGTTGGGTGATCAAGGAATTGCAAACTACTTTGCATCTGTCGGCCGTCCACAAGCAAACGGCCAGGTAGAAGCCTTTAATAAAATCATCTCAGACGGTCTCAAGAAAAAGATTGAACGAGCAGGCGGCCTATGGGCGGATGAACTACCACATGTTCTCTGGGCCATTAGGACGACTGAAAAAGGGCCGACTGGAGAAACTCCATTCCTCCTAACTTACGGTGCGGAAGCTGTTCTTCCAATAGAACACTACGAGCCGACTCTTCGAGTGATGCTATATGACGAAGAGGCAAACTGGGAAGCCATGCGCCTGGCATTAGACTCACTTCCTGAAAAGAGGGGCAATGTTGTCTTGCGCCATGAGATCTATCGCCTGAGAATGACTAGGTCATACAACAAAAAAGTACACAGGCGTCCACTCAAAGTAGGGGACTTTGTACTTAGAAAAATGGAAGCAGTTGGTAGGGCTAATGAGTCTGGCAAACTAACTCCCAACTGGGAAGGACCCTACCGAATCTATGAGGAAGTCAGGAACGGTACCTACCGACTGGAGACACTAGACGGACAACCGTTGCCTCGAACTTGGAATATAGATAATCTTAAGAAATATTTCTTTTGAATGATGTAAATAGTCAAGAGCTACTTAATAAAAGTGCACTTGCTGTTCAATTTGTACTAAGAGGGGCACGCTTACTAACAAACAGTCGGCTACTCTCCATTGAGTTTTTCACTCTATCTTCAGAGGGGCATGTCGTCTGTACCTTTACAGTCGGCTACTCTCCATTGAGTATTTTACTCACAATACTTGGCTAAAAAGATTAGGGCCTGGCCGACCCTGTGCCTAACAGGCGGCTACCCTCCTTTTACTTAGCACCTACGTTCACCAAGAACTTACCAAGGCCACAGGCCGAATGATCAGACCAGGCGCCAAGCCAACTGATCAAATCTACAAAACTAATACGACCTGTCCCAACATCATAGCAGGCGTCCGACGGCATCCATTCGAATGAAATTCGTCGCAGAAAGCAGCTCCCTTTTGGGTGGAACATTGTTCTATAAACTAATTACACGGCACCTATACGACTGTCCCCAAGGGAAACCACGTAGCCGTTTTGAGACAAGGATAACTCTATCACTAACCAAACCAGTGGTAGCAGTTGACATCTGAGTCAGATGACCGCCTGTATTACTTGGGATAAATACAGGGGTACCTATTGAGTTAATAGCCAACAAACATTGGCGAATCAAGGGGTCTAGCCGGCCTTCGCCGCCTGGTACCTCTACTTCTCAAACAAAAGTGACGGCGACTGAGTAACTCCAACGTTATCTCATAAGTCACTCCCTCAAATTTGGTATGGAACCTGAAAGGTTTGAGTCGTCCGCCTGTTTTTAACAAACAGGGGCACTCAAAACCCCTATTCCTACTAGGTAACCTATTGAGTTAATAGCCAACAAACATTGGCAAATCAAGGGGATCAGCCGTCCTCCGCCGCCTGGTACCTCTACTACTCAATCTAGATTGTGACGAAGACTAAGTAACTCCTATGTTAACTTAATAGTCACTCAAACTTAGTATGGAGCCTAAAAGGTATGAGTCGTCCGCCTGTTTTAACAAGAAGAGGCCCTCAATCACTACTCTTGCTAGGTTAAAAAATTATGAGTTAAAAGCCAACAACATTGGCAATAAAGGGAAACAACCGGTGCCCGCCGCTTGTTTTTTCTACTACTCAATTCCTTGACGACTAGGTAATACTTTATTTACTTGGTCAGACCACTTTCCTACTTGGTTAAAATTACAAAAAGACAGGCCCGCCTGCCTAAAAAGGATCCAGACAAAATAGTTCGAATACCGATTGGATAAATGGCCGATTGATCGTCTATCCTGGAAACAGACAACCAGTCGTCCAGGGGCATAGGCGGCGTACTAACTATCTGTACCTGTCTGCAACGTTCGGCCATGTAAAACAGTCGGTCTAGTAAACAATTGGATATTAGATATGGTATACTTAGACAAATTTGAAGCAAAACAAAAATTCATTAAAAATAAGTCGGTCATTGAAGACCAGCAAAATATTCAAAGCCCCGGCCCCCTGTCCGGGTAAATACAAAGCAAACGGCACGCAGGTCGTGGAAAGAATACATAAAGCTTAAGAAGGGGCAGTTCAGTTTTAGCAGCTGCCGCCTGGTCAGCACTCTTCTTGCTGGACTCGGCTTCATCTGCATCCTTTTTTGATGCCTTACCCCAAGCGGCACAAGCGCCACTACCGGCTCCTCCTCCTCCGACTCCTTCCCCAACGCCTCTTCTTCAGCAGCCGCCAGGATCTGTTGATTATAGGCATCCGAGCACTGGCGGTACGTTCTTTCCCAAGAGGCAAAGTCGGCACTGGGGAAGAGGCGGCCCCAGGTCATGCGCTGGATTTGAGCGGAGTCTTCCATCATCTCCCGGACCAACTCTTTCTTCTCTTGCTCAGCCTTTTCCGAGAGCTCTTGGGTAAGACTCTTCTCCTGGGTCACCAGGCGTTCCTTTACGCTCGCCAAGGATTTCTCCATGGCTTCGTAAGAGTACATTTTCAGGCGAAGAGGTTTCAGCTCGGCCTGGAGATTTGTGATGGTCGCCTCCAGCTCGTCATTCTTCTTCTGGGGCGCCTCTAACTGAGCCCGAACAGCGGCGGTAGCCTGCGCCTGATAATAAAGAATATCAATGGTCAGTACTTCATTTTGGGCAATTTGAAACATTGCCTTATCACAGTCAGAGGCGGCCATAGCTTTTGCAGCCTTTACCTCTTTGTTTTTCCGATCAAGCGGCTTGCGAAGGCCGTCAACTCGGAGCAGGCCTAAGTAAAAAACAAAAAAAAACAGGCGTCGGTTTCCAAACAAAAAAGAAAAACAGGCGTCCAGAAAATGCAAATACTCAAAAATATGCTAAGTATACCTCAGCAAGGACCCCTGCAATCCCGTCAAGGTCAAGGGTCCGACACCCCTGACCGCCTCCCTTTCAGCCGGAGGAACTGCCCTGATCATAGACTTGGCCATCTCTACCAAGTCAGGCCCCTGGGGGCGGCTGCATCAAGCATAAAACAAACGGATTAGACTTAGTAAAAAAAGGAGCAAGTCTAAAATTTACAAGGACAACTTCATACCTCTAGGCGGCCCAGTTGGAGCTTTAGAAGAAGTGGCCGGCTGTTTCTCAGCCGCCACCTGTTTCCTGGCAGAACCAGGAGAGCTCCCAACAGTCGTCTTCCGGGCCTTGGGTCCGCTGTTGGGAAGATGAAGCTCTTGGAAGCACCCGTCTAAAAAAGAAGAAAAAAGTCAGTATATGCATAAACACTCCAAAAAGAGGGTGAAAGGTTCGGAGCTCACCAAGGGTGCCCCCTTCTTGGGGAGTCGGTTGAAGCTTGTTGCATAATAGAGGCCCGCAACATGGCCGCCGCAGTCTTGGAGGCGGTGATTTTGCTCATGGCGTCAGCTGCAAAAACAAACGGCAAAGTTAATAAAAGATAAACAACAAATGTATGAAACAACAGAGTATTCGACAGGCCGACTACCTCTTGAGCACCGACTGCTGAGGCCACAGGCGGCCAAAAAGTACTCGTCATAGAGCCACTTGAAGCTCGGGACGCAGTGCAGGGGTACTTGCTCTCGTACCCCTGAAGTAGAGTCGACCCTCGACTCTACTTTAAAGAGTCCTTTGTCAAGGATCTCTTTCTTAGCCTTGGGGGAACAGGCGGCATGCTACGGCCGCCTGCAAGAAGGGGCGGATTCCTTTTCCACCTATTGAAGCGCTTGTTCTGCTCAATGTCAGAACTCTCAATGATGAGGAAGGTGCTCCGCCAGTCCTTCCACTTGTTTGCTTTACCTCTCGTCATGAGGTAGCCCCTGTGGCTTGTCAATTGATACCAGCCGGTACCGCCTGACTTAGGGGTCCGGCTGAGATAGTTCATGTGGGCGAAAGCCTCGAAGCTCGGCTCCACCCCGTGCAGTTCGCACCCGGCCACATAGCCGAGTACGTTGACCCAGGAGTTTGGGGCTAACTGCCATAACCCCAACTCATACCCATCCAAAATCCGCTGAACAGCCGGATGTAATGGGAAGCGAAGCCCTGCCTTGATGGCCGCCTCGTAGCAGCCAAAGCAGGAGCTTTCGTAACTAGAACCAGCCGGCCAGACGACTGTGTCTTCTGGATCCGGCACAAACACTAGAAAATCGGGGCCCATGGTGTGGTTGGCAATAAAGCTCTCCACTTTCTCTTGCATGGCTGTGATTCGGCCCCGAGGTACCGTGCAGTAGTAGGGGGTATTTAGCTCTCGGTAAGAGGCGGATGGTTCCGCCCAATTGTCCCCCTTCTCAACTGTGTGAGAAAGTCTCGCCTCTTGCAGGCGGCTGTTTTTCTCTTCTGTACCCAAAGAAGCATGGCCAGAAGAGCTTGACGAGGAATCGTCCTCGGACGAGTCTGAAGAGGACGACTCCTCCCCTCTCCCGGAGGGGCCCGCCTCCTCTCTTTGAAAAGGAGCAGATTTTTAACTGTTAAATTGGAAGGGGTCACTATGACTCCCCCCACAGAATTGCCGGCATCCAGGCCGCCTTGTCTCACTTCAACATCTGGCGCCTGGTCAGATGTTTCACTAATCGGCACCCTGTGGGAGGAGCCGTCTGAATTTGAGATCCTAGCTGTCTTTTTCGTTCTGGCCATCCTGCTCTGCATAGACACAGATACAGTCGGACTTTGTATAAAGGGCAAAGATGGGTCCGGAAAAGGGCAGGCGGCACTCCTAGTCCTAGATTCAGCCGTCCCCGGTGACCGGCTGATCACTAACCTAGGTCGTGTCGTGTGCTTCCGTGGTGCCATTTCAGAAAATAAAAAGAAAATTAAGAGTAAGAGAACTGAGTTACCTGAACGAGTGACGGTTGATGAAGTTCTGAAAATCCTGTGTAGTCGGCTTGTCAGAACAGGCGGTAGGCAGAAAAAGTCCAAAATGTCAGAGCAAGTTCAGGGGTCCGAATGTTCTCAAATAGTTCTCAAAGTGTGAAAATGACTCAAGGCAACTCCCTTATATAGGCGAAGTGAGAAGGCGAAGGGTCACTTCCAGAATTCAAAATTTGGGCGGGAAAATCTCTCGTCCTTTCGCCGACTAACACCTGTAGCAGGTCGTCGCCCGTTACTGTGCGACACCTGTCACAGGTAACACGTGACCAGTCACGTGCCACCTGTGAGGGGCAAATGATTAGGGGATTTTGCTCCCACCAATCGGAATGCGCCAAGTGGACCAATCAGGTCCTGCCAAGTGTCTCCTAGTTGGAACTGTCAGGACTTGCCACGTGGCACGCGCTTATTCGTCCACCTTGGACCTGTTATGTCACGACATGTGGCATACTCCATGCCTAATGGAGAACCCGGCCACCCAGGCCCAACTTCCGAGGGAAGCCCAATCAGCCCTAGGTTTACCTAAACCTAGGATGGACACGTTTCCCAAGGGTATAAATACCTCCCTTAATCCTCATTAAGGGGACACGCGAAAAACATTACGGAACACACTAATAACCGGCTGATCTCGCTAACAAAGCAGATTACC